>NW_027466728.1:0-61321 GCF_050575085.1 Anarhichas minor
CCTAACACCTAACCAGCCCGTGCCTCCTGCCTCATATCTCTGTTGCTCTGCTCCTCTCATGTAGCCTGCCCTGCTTTCTTGCCCTAATCTCAACCACTCCCTCTCCTCGCCTAAACCTAACTATTCGACCCCCTGCCTAAACCTAACCATTCGACCCCCCCGCCTAAGCCTAACCATTCGGCCAACGCCTAAACCTAACCATTCGACCCCCCCCGCCTAAACCTAACCATTCGGCCCTCCCGCCTAAGCCTAACCATTCGGCTCCCGCCTGGACCTGACCGTTCGTATATGTACACATGTGTGTATATATATATGTATATGTATGTGTATATATATGTGTGTAGGTAAGTATGTGTATGCAGGTGGGTGTATGGGCCATATTTACGTGTGTGTGTGTGTTTATGGCGGCTCATGTAGCATGTCTGACTGGGCCTGATCGGGCACTCAGTACTACATAGAGTGGAACACACTGGAACGTCCAGATGCATGTACATGCAGGTTGGTTTTGGAGCAGTCCATGTGGCATCACTTCCCAGACCGCAGGAGGTGGGCGGTGACAAATGGATGGAGGACGGCACGGCTTCAGGTCGAAGATGTTTCTGCGGACAAATGGATGTGGGAGTACATTTGAAACAATTCGTAAAACATGACTCATCAGATCTCAATGGACAATCAGTTAGGCATCAAACATGCCACGGTTTAATGTCTAAGTGTATGCGCATATGTGTATGATAATAGTTGTGTGCACTTGAAACAGGGCATATAACATGACTCATCAGATCTCACTGGACAATCAGTTAGGCATCAAACATGCCACGGGGTAATGTCTAAAGTGTATGCGCATATGTGTATGAGAATAATTGGTGCACTTGAAACAATTCATATAACATGACTCATCAGATCTCACTGGACAATCAGTTAGGCATCAAACATGCCACGGTGTAATGTCTAAAGTGTATACATATGTGTATGATAATAGCTGTGTGCATTTGAAAAAGTGCATACAACATGACTCATCAGATCTCACTGGACAATCAGTTAGGCATCAAACATGCCACGGTTTAATGTCTAAAGTGTATGCATATGTGTATGATAATAGCTGTGTGCATTTGAAACAAGTGCATATAACATGACTCATCAGATCTCACTGGACAATCAGTTAGGCATCAAACATGCCACGGTGTAATGTCTAAAGTGTATACATATGTGTATGATAATAGCTGTGTGCATTTGAAACAAGTGCATATAACATGACTCATCAGATCTCACTGACAATCAGTTAGGCATCAAACATGCCACGGTTCAATGCATAAAGTGTATACATATGTGTATGATAATAGTTGTGTACATTTGAAACAGTGCAGAGAACATGACTCATCAGATCTCACTGGACAATCAGTTAGGCATCAAACATGCCACGGTGTAATGTCTAAGTGTATGCATATGTGTATGATAATAGCTGTGTGCATTTGAAAAAGTGCATATAACATGACTCATCAGATCTCACTGGACAATCAGTTAGGCATCAAACATGCACGGTTCAATGTCTAAAGTGTATGCGCATATGTGTATGAGAATAATTGGGTGCACTTGAAACAATTCATATAACATGACTCATCAGATCTCACTGGACAATCAGTTAGGCATCAAACATGCCACGGTTTAATGCATAAAGTGTATACATATGTGTATGAGAATAGCTGTGTGCATTTGAAACAAGTGCATATAACATGACTCATCAGATCTCACGGGACAATCAGTTAGGCATCAAACATGCCACGGTTTAATGCATAAAGTGTATACATATGTGTATGATAATAGTTGTGTACATTTGAAACAGTGCAGAGAACATGACTCATCAGATCTCACTGGACAATCAGTTAGGCATCAAATATGTCATGGCTGCTTAGTCAGATGGCCTACTGATTGGTCCTTGGAACAAAATGGCTGAGCCCAGGGGCGCCAGACCATAGGAACTTCGCATCACAGCCCATCCTCCTTTTCCACAACATGGCCGATGCTACAACAGCGTCCGACATCGTTCCGTAACTATACAGTTATTCTACAAAGAACAAGTAGCCTGAAGAAGGTTCTTCTTAGAACCGAAACGTCGCGATTAATTTACTTGTTCAAAATATGGTTCACCTGAACAGAAAATAAAAGGTAAAACAACTCTTGTAAACTTTTTTCTGAGCCACATGCTAACGAGGCTAAGCTAAGCTAACCTAGCCTCACCATGTTCCAACCACGGCCGTGACCGCGGCGAGGAGTGGACGGTTGTCAACTACGGGAGAGGCCGCAGACAGCGGAGCAGCGCCCGAGGTCACCCACCAGACCTGCGTCCCCCTCGCCGACGTCGGGACCCTTCATACAACCACCACAGGTACCCAGCAGACGGCCGCAGCCGCGGGGATCCATCAGACGTCGGTCACCGCGAGGATCCATCAGATGTCCGCCGCCGCCGCGGGTATCCATCAGACGTTCGTCACCGCGAGGATCCCATCAGACGTCGTCCGCCGCCGCGGGGATCCATCAGACGTCCGCCGCCGCGGATATACAGCGGATGTCCGCCGCAGGTATCCAGCGGACATCCGCCGGAGGGATCCATCAGACGTCCGCCGCAGACATCCATCGGACGTCCGCCATCACGGGCATCCATCGGACGTCCACCACCGCAGGGATCCATCAGATGTCCCCCGCAGGTGTCCACCAGACGTCCCGCCGGAGGGATCCATCAGACGGCCGCCGCAGGACGTATGCCCTCCGTCACGAGGACCGGACTCGGACCCGACGGGGACCGCCCTTCTCGGCGCCGTAACTATAATGGCAGAGAAGCAAAACTATAAGACACAATTCGTGGACCGCAGGACCGTCCAGAGACCGGCGGAGTACCGGTCCAACATGCCACGTAATAAACGTAAGATCGACCACACACACAACACAGGTCAGCAACAGCTACAAACACAATGAAAGCCATCAGAATAGACCCAGATCCGATGATCCAGACTTTGGGCTTAAATGCCGCATTCTACACAGAGTGATTAAAACAGCGCATCACCTCACAAATGTGAGTGCAGACCAGCCGCCCCGCACAATTAACAGAGTGATTAATCAGCTATCCACGCTAATTAAACCCGCGGTACCGAATGCCGACACCCAGAGGCTAATTGAAGGAAATGCTAAAAACTGGGCCCACACCACACTGATTATACTTCAGGACCATTATGAAAACGTCATAAAGAGTGAGATAGATAAACTTTATAAACTCTCACCTCACGATTGGAGCGGCCCCTTTGAAGTAGCCTCAGCCTGGGCGAAGAGAAACCTCGGTAGCAGATTAGCACCCGACACCACTGGCCGAGGCTAGAGGCGTTGTTGGGGAGACACTTCTCATCCTGCATGCGGGGGACAGTCCTTCACCGACGACCAGAACTGCAGCGGTCCAAAATGGCACCGTGCTGCACCCAGAGCTACAGGCTCCACCTAACGGAGCTACAAATGCGTCGGTGGCTGACGTCACACGCTCAGTCACAGCGGAGGTACATGGGGCACCAACCAACACGGTTCCTCTGACGCCCGTTACACCACCACACAGAGTGGTCCCATCCGTCCAGGAAACACAGGCCCTTAGTAGACCTGCAGACAGCCTAACACAAGGGACTGACATGGTTCTGGACACTACTCGATGCCCCTGTCAGACATTTGGCCCCTCTCACAACATAGTGAGAACACACAAACATAGTTCCACCTACACCGACTCCTCAACAGCTCCATCCACAATCACAAAGACCACTAAGACTGTTTACCAGGAGGACAGCTAGTCCACGAGAGGCCCCCCCGGCCCCCCTGCTTCTTCTTCGGGCCCCCCCACACCACAATGGATGTGTGGCTTCCATAACGAGCTCCATCATGGAGCTCTCACAGCAGGAGCTGGATCCACTAGTGGATGAGGAAGACGGAGAGCCGCACCCTCCTGTTCCAGACAGCGTGCAGTCCACCAGACCGACGACCGGCAGTCTTCAAACAGCGGTGCAGACTCGACTGGATTCGACTCCAAGAGGGACGGTCATCACACCACAGTCACTGATGTTACAACCGACCTACGAAACATCTCACCACTTCGAGAAAGTTGCAAGATTGGAGCCTCACGGTTGGCAAAAAATGGCTAATCATGGGTGACTCAAATACCAAACAGATTCCCACCACACAACAATCCAGATCTACAAATTGACCGCCTTCCCAGGTGCCACCTTCAGAAACGCAGAAGAGCTACTGGACAAAGCCAGATCCACAGCCACGGTGGAAAAAATCATCCTGGCCTTTGGCCTAAACAACCGTGTCCAAAAGACCAAAGAGACAGCTATCAAACAGCTGCAGAGAGCGCTTAAGTTGGCCCAGAGAAGTTTCCGTGGGCGGAAATTTTCATTCCACAGATCAACTTCTCCCCCAATCTTCCAACGAGAGAGAAAATGCGTCTCACACACCTGAACGCGTACATCTCTGACCTGGGTGAGTATATTCCGTCTCTACCAAGCACTGACTTTAAAACAGGACCAGATAACCTGCACTGGACTTATGACACAGCTCAGCGCATGCTGGACCACTGGTGCACTTACTTAAACTAATTGTCCCCATAAACCTGCCTCCACAGGAGGGGGATAAGACTGTTATTAATTTAACAAAAAACTTTAAGTTAACTGCACCACAATTTGCTCTGCTTAACAAAGGCTTGAACTTTATCCCACAAAGGGCACAAACAAAGACATTAAGGAACAAAGCCGTTATGATACTCAGCAATACCATAGGAAGCTGAAACTGGCAGCTTATTATGAACATGCAAAAGACTCTGAACCGCTGCCTTTCATTCAGAAATCAGTCTGGACTCCCCCCAGGGACAAACACCCAGTGAAATCACGGCTCTCATCAAGGCGGATCTTCAATATTTGGATGCTGAGTTTAGGGTCATCGTGTACCACCAAAACCTGAGTACTGAAGAGGTTAGAGCACTGACAGAACTGAACAGTAACAAACACATCATCATCAAGCCAGCTGATAAAGGCAGTGCTATGGTCATTATGGACAGAGAACAGTATGTATGGGAGGGTTATCGACAACTCAACGACCCCAAATACTACACTAAATTGACCAAACCTATTTATCCAGAAAACGATTCCAATCATGAAACAAAATTATCCAAACTCTCTATGAGAAAAGGTTTATTAAGGCAAAACAAAAATATTATTTAATGGGCAACTCGGAACCCAGAGCCAGATTATTTTACATGCTGCCCAAAATCCACAAGGATCCAACTAAGTGGAGCAAACCACATGAAATCCCTCCAGGTAGACCCATTGTGTCTGACTGCAGCAGTGAAACATATTACACTGCAGAATACCTGGACTTCTTCCTCAATCCTCTCTCGACCACACACCCCAGTTACATTAAGGACACGTACCACTTTATCAACATAGTAAAAAAACTGCACATTCCTGACAACTCCATTCTTTTTACAATTGACATAGACAGTCTATATACAATATTGACTTCAAAGAAGGCATGCAAGCCAAAAAAATGCATTTCGGAAACACCCAACAAAAAAAGACCAGAAAAAGAATTATTACAGTTATTAGAGATTAATTTGACCAAAAAATGACTTCACATTTAATGGAGAATTTTTCCTGCAAATTAAAGGTACAGCTATGGGGAAGAAATTTGCTCCCGCATATGCAAACATCTTTATGGCTGAATGGGAGGAGTCAGCCCTAAAAACATGTCCTAAAAAACCCTCTGTACTACTACAGGTTTTTAGATGACATCTGGGGGGTGTGGCCTCATACGAGAGAGGACTTTGACACATTTTTGAACACGCTGAATATCACAGTGAATCAATCAAGCTAAAATCAACCAGCAGTTTGACCTCTGTCGATTTCTTGGACACCACCACTTTTAAGAACGACAGGTTCAAGGAGACCCACACACTAGCGATCAAAGTGTTCTTTAAAGAGACAGACACCCACGCTCTGCTCTATAAAACTAGCTTCCACCCAAAGCACACCTATGCAGGCTGATTAAGTCACAATTGTTGAGGTTTCACAGATTTGCACTGAAGAGGAAGATTTTAATTCGGCAGTCAGAGTGCTGTTTCGAGCTTTGTCCACCAGAGGGTACTCTAGGACCTTCCTTAGAAAATGCAGAAGGTCATTTCAGCAAACTAGACCACCAGTAGTAACTTGTAACCTTCCATTTGTGACGACATTTCCCCGTCAACTGTTGAACTAATTAGACAAAGTAAGAGGAACTTTCAAAAACACATTACAGGAACATCAAACATTACAAAACTATAGCATTATTGCTGCATTCAGGAAAAACAAGAATTTACAGGATCTCCCTGGTAAAAGCGAAAATTAAACCCCTCTTTGACCCTAAAACCAGAGTACAGGGCCAGTATTTTAAACACCAAAACTGGTTCACTAATCGGTACACAAAAGAGGTCTTTCAGACAATGACCCGTGGCAGTCTAAAGTCCAAAAATTGTATATATCTGATTTCTTGTAAAAAGTGTGGTTACAGTATGTGGGTGAAACGGGGAACACCATTTCTACTCGATTCACTCAACACAAATACAACATACTGAAGAGGAAAAAGATGGAGACACCTTTTGTGAAACACTTCCTATTACATGGATGGAAATCTGTTTTAACGACTGTCATTGAGTGTAACCCCAGGTGGAACATTTCCCAGAGGAAAAGGGCTGAAAGGATCTGGATTGCCAGACTGGATACAAGACATCCTAAAGGCTTGAATGAGAGGTAGGTGCTTCAGGATGTGAGGTAGTGATGGACAGTGCACAGATCACCTTGCTGGCTTCCAGCATAGTGATCACAATCCCCTAACACCTAACCAGCCCGTGCCTCCTGCCTCATATCTCTGTTGCTCTGCTCCTCTCATGTAGCCTGCCCTGCTTTCTTGCCCTAATCTCAACCACTCCCCTCTCCTCGCCTAAACCTAACTATTCGACCCCCTGCCTAAACCTAACCATTCGACCCCCCGCCTAAGCCTAACCATTCGGCCAACGCCTAAACCTAACCATTCGACCCCCCCGCCTAAACCTAACCATTCGGCCCTCCCGCCTAAGCCTAACCATTCGGCTCCCGCCTGGACCTGACCGTTCGTATATGTACACATGTGTGTATATATATATGTATATGTATGTGTATATATATGTGTGTAGGTATGTATGTGTATGCAGGTGGGTGTATGGGCATATTTACGTGTGTGTGTGTGTTTATGGCGGCTCATGTAGCATGTCTGACTGGGCCTGATCGGGCACTCAGTACTACATAGAGTGGAACACACTGGAACGTCCAGATGCATGTACATGCAGGTTTGGTTTTGGAGCAGTCCATGTGGCATCACTTCCCAGACCGCAGGAGGTGGGCGGTGACAAATGGATGGAGGACGGCACGGCTTCAGGTCGAAGATGTTTCTGCGGACAAATGGATGTGGGAGTACATTTGAAACAATTCGTAAAACATGACTCATCAGATCTCAATGGACAATCAGTTAGGCATCAAACATGCCACGGTTTAATGTCTAAAGTGTATGCGCATATGTGTATGATAATAGTTGTGTGCACTTGAAACAGGGCATATAACATGACTCATCAGATCTCACTGGACAATCAGTTAGGCATCAAACATGCCACGGGGTAATGTCTAAAGTGTATGCGCATATGTGTATGAGAATAATTGGGTGCACTTGAAACAATTCATATAACATGACTCATCAGATCTCACTGGACAATCAGTTAGGCATCAAACATGCCACGGTGTAATGTCTAAAGTGTATACATATGTGTATGATAATAGCTGTGTGCATTTGAAAAAGTGCATACAACATGACTCATCAGATCTCACTGGACAATCAGTTAGGCATCAAACATGCCACGGTTTAATGTCTAAAGTGTATGCATATGTGTATGATAATAGCTGTGTGCATTTGAAACAAGTGCATATAACATGACTCATCAGATCTCACTGGACAATCAGTTAGGCATCAAACATGCCACGGTGTAATGTCTAAAGTGTATACATATGTGTATGATAATAGCTGTGTGCATTTGAAACAAGTGCATATAACATGACTCATCAGATCTCACTGGACAATCAGTTAGGCATCAAACATGCCACGGTTCAATGCATAAAGTGTATACATATGTGTATGATAATAGTTGTGTACATTTGAAACAGTGCAGAGAACATGACTCATCAGATCTCACTGGACAATCAGTTAGGCATCAAACATGCCACGGTGTAATGTCTAAAGTGTATGCATATGTGTATGATAATAGCTGTGTGCATTTGAAAAAGTGCATATAACATGACTCATCAGATCTCACTGGACAATCAGTTAGGCATCAAACATGCCACGGTTCAATGTCTAAAGTGTATGCGCATATGTGTATGAGAATAATTGGGTGCACTTGAAACAATTCATATAACATGACTCATCAGATCTCACTGGACAATCAGTTAGGCATCAAACATGCCACGGTTTAATGCATAAAGTGTATACATATGTGTATGAGAATAGCTGTGTGCATTTGAAACAAGTGCATATAACATGACTCATCAGATCTCACGGGACAATCAGTTAGGCATCAAACATGCCACGGTTTAATGCATAAAGTGTATACATATGTGTATGATAATAGTTGTGTACATTTGAAACAGTGCAGAGAACATGACTCATCAGATCTCACTGGACAATCAGTTAGGCATCAAATATGTCATGGCTGCTTAGTCAGATGGCCTACTGATTGGTCCTTGGAACAAAATGGCTGAGCCCAGGGGCGCCAGACCATAGGAACTTCGCATCACAGCCCATCCTCCCTTTTCCACAACATGGCCGATGCTACAACAGCGTCCGACATCGTTCCGTAACTATACAGTTATTCTACAAAGAACAAGTAGCCTGAAGAAGGTTCTTCTTAGAACCGAAACGTCGCGATTAATTTACTTGTTCAAAATATGGTTCACCTGAACAGAAAATAAAAGGTAAAACAACTCTTGTAAACTTTTTTCTGAGCCACATGCTAACGAGGCTAAGCTAAGCTAACCTAGCCTCACCATGTTCCACCACGGCCGTGACCGCGGCGAGGAGTGGACGGTTGTCAACTACGGGAGAGGCCGCAGACAGCGGAGCCAGCGCCCGAGGTCACCCACCAGACCTGCGTCCCCTCGCCGACGTCGGGACCCTTCATACAACCACCACAGGTACCCAGCAGACGGCCGCAGCCGCGGGGATCCATCAGACGTCGGTCACCGCGAGGATCCATCAGATGTCCGCCGCCGCCGCGGGTATCCATCAGACGTTCGTCACCGCGAGGATCCATCAGACGTCGTCCGCCGCCGCGGGGATCCATCAGACGTCCGCCGCCGCGGATATACAGCGGATGTCCGCCGCAGGTATCCAGCGGACATCCGCCGGAGGGATCCATCAGACGTCCGCCGCAGACATCCATCGGACGTCCGCCATCACGGGCATCCATCGGACGTCCACCACCGCAGGGATCCATCAGATGTCCCCCGCAGGTGTCCACCAGACGTCCGCCGGAGGGATCCATCAGACGGCCGCCGCAGGACGTATGCCTCCGTCACGAGGACCGGACTCGGACCCGACGGGGACCCGCCCTTCTCGGCGCCGTAACTATAATGGCAGAGAAGCAAACTATAAGACACAATTCGTGGACCGCAGGACCGTCCAGAGACCGGCGGAGTACCGGTCCAACATGCCACGTAATAAACGTAAGATCGACCACACACACAACACAGGTCAGCAACAGCTACAACACAATGAAAGCCATCAGAATAGACCCAGATCCGATGATCCAGACTTTGGGCTTAAATGCCGCATTCTACACAGAGTGATTAAAACAGCGCATCACCTCACAAATGTGAGTGCAGACCAGCCGCCCCGCACAATTAACAGAGTGATTAATCAGCTATCCACGCTAATTAAACCCGCGGTACCGAATGCCGACACCCAGAGGCTAATTGAAGGAAATGCTAAAAACTGGGCCCACACCACACTGATTATACTTCAGGACCATTATGAAAACGTCATAAAGAGTGAGATAGATAAACTTTATAAACTCTCACCTCACGATTGGAGCGGCCCCTTTGAAGTAGCCTCAGCCTGGGCGAAGAGAAACCTCGGTAGCAGATTAGCACCCGACACACTGGCCGAGGCTAGAGGCGTTGTTGGGGAGACACTTCTCATCCTGCATGCGGGGGACAGTCCTTCACCGACGACCAGAACTGCAGCGGTCCAAAATGGCACCGTGCTGCACCCAGAGCTACAGGCTCCACCTAACGGAGCTACAAATGCGTCGGTGGCTGACGTCACACGCTCAGTCACAGCGGAGGTACATGGGGCACCAACCAACACGGTTCCTCTGACGCCCGTTACACCACCACACAGAGTGGTCCCATCCGTCCAGGAAACACAGGCCCTTAGTAGACCTGCAGACAGCCTAACACAAGGGACTGACATGGTTCTGGACACTACTCCGATGCCCCTGTCAGACATTTGGCCCCTCTCACAACATAGTGAGAACACACAAAACATAGTTCCACCTACACCGACTCCTCAACAGCTCCATCCACAATCACAAAGACCACTAAGACTGTTTACCAGGAGGACAGCTAGTCCACGAGAGGCCCCCCCGGCCCCCCTGCTTCTTCTTCGGGCCCCCCCACACCACAATGGATGTGTGGCTTCCATAACGAGCTCCATCATGGAGCTCTCACAGCAGGAGCTGGATCCACTAGTGGATGAGGAAGACGGAGAGCCGCACCCTCCTGTTCCAGACAGCGTGCAGTCCACCAGACCGACGACCGGCAGTCTTCAAACAGCGGTGCAGACTCGACTGGATTCGACTCCAAGAGGGACGGTCATCACACCACAGTCACTGATGTTACACCGACCTACGAAACATCTCACCACTTCGAGAAAGTTGCAAGATTGGAGCCTCACGGTTGGCAAAAAATGGCTAATCATGGGTGACTCAAATACCAACAGATTCCCACCACACAACAATCCAGATCTACAAATTGACGCCTTCCCAGGTGCCACCTTCAGAAACGCAGAAGAGCTACTGGACAAAGCCAGATCCACAGCCACGGTGGAAAAAATCATCCTGGCCTTTGGCCTAAACAACCGTGTCCAAAAGACCAAAGAGACAGCTATCAAACAGCTGCAGAGAGCGCTTAAGTTGGCCCAAGAGAAGTTTCCGTGGGCGGAAATTTTCATTCCACAGATCAACTTCTCCCCCAATCTTCCAACGAGAGAGAAAATGCGTCTCACACACCTGAACGCGTACATCTCTGACCTGGGTGAGTATATTCCGTCTCTACCAAGCACTGACTTTAAAACAGGACCAGATAACCTGCACTGGACTTATGACACAGCTCAGCGCATGCTGGACCACTGGTGCACTTACTTAAACTAATTGTCCCCATAAACCTGCCTCCACAGGAGGGGGATAAGACTGTTATTAATTTAACAAAAAACTTTAAGTTAACTGCACCACAATTTGCTCTGCTTAACAAAGGCTTGAACTTTATCCCCACAAAGGGCACAAACAAAGACATTAAGGAACAAAGCCGTTATGATACTCAGCAATACCATAGGAAGCTGAAACTGGCAGCTTATTATGAACATGCAAAAGACTCTGAACCGCTGCCTTTCATTCAGAAATCAGTCTGGACTCCCCCCCAGGGACAAACACCCAGTGAAATCACGGCTCTCATCAAGGCGGATCTTCAATATTTGGATGCTGAGTTTAGGGTCCATCGTGTACCACCAAACCTGAGTACTGAAGAGGTTAGAGCACTGACAGAACTGAACAGTAACAAACACATCATCATCAAGCCAGCTGATAAAGGCAGTGCTATGGTCATTATGGACAGAGAACAGTATGTATGGGAGGGTTATCGACAACTCAACGACCCCAAATACTACACTAAATTGACCAAACCTATTTATCCAGAAACGATTCCAATCATGAACAAAATTATCCAAACTCTCTATGAGAAAAGGTTTATTAAGGCAAAACAAAAATATTATTTAATGGGCAACTCGGAACCCAGAGCCAGATTATTTTACATGCTGCCCAAAATCCACAAGGATCCAACTAAGTGGAGCAAACCACATGAAATCCCTCCAGGTAGACCCATTGTGTCTGACTGCAGCAGTGAAACATATTACACTGCAGAATACCTGGACTTCTTCCTCAATCCTCTCTCGACCACACACCCCAGTTACATTAAGGACACGTACCACTTTATCAACATAGTAAAAAAACTGCACATTCCTGACAACTCCATTCTTTTTACAATTGACATAGACAGTCTATATACAAATATTGACTTCAAAGAAGGCATGCAAGCCATAAAAAATGCATTTCGGAAACACCCAAACAAAAAAAGACCAGAAAAAGAATTATTACAGTTATTAGAGATTAATTTGACCAAAAATGACTTCACATTTAATGGAGAATTTTTCCTGCAAATTAAAGGTACAGCTATGGGGAAGAAATTTGCTCCCGCATATGCAAACATCTTTATGGCTGAATGGGAGGAGTCAGCCCTAAAAACATGTCCTAAAAAACCTCTGTACTACTACAGGTTTTTAGATGACATCTGGGGGGTGTGGCCTCATACGAGAGAGGACTTTGACACATTTTTGAACACGCTGAATAATCACAGTGAATCAATCAAGCTAAAATCAACCAGCAGTTTGACCTCTGTCGATTTCTTGGACACCACCACTTTTAAGAACGACAGGTTCAAGGAGACCCACACACTAGCGATCAAAGTGTTCTTTAAAGAGACAGACACCCACGCTCTGCTCTATAAAACTAGCTTCCACCCAAAGCACACCTATGCAGGCTTGATTAAGTCACAATTGTTGAGGTTTCACAGAATTTGCACTGAAGAGGAAGATTTTAATTCGGCAGTCAGAGTGCTGTTTCGAGCTTTGTCCACCAGAGGGTACTCTAGGACCTTCCTTAGAAAATGCAGAAGGTCATTTCAGCAAACTAGACCACCAGTAGTAACTTGTAACCTTCCATTTGTGACGACATTTTCCCCGTCAACTGTTGAACTAATTAGACAAAGTAAGAGGAACTTTCAAAAACACATTACAGGAACATCAACATTACAAAACTATAGCATTATTGCTGCATTCAGGAAAAACAAGAATTTACAGGATCTCCTGGTAAAAGCGAAAATTAAACCCCTCTTTGACCCTAAAACCAGAGTACAGGGCCAGTATTTTAAACACCAAAACTGGTTCACTAATCGGTACACAAAAGAGGTCTTTCAGACAATGACCCGTGGCAGTCTAAAGTCCAAAAATTGTATATATCTGATTTCTTGTAAAAAGTGTGGTTTACAGTATGTGGGTGAAACGGGGAACACCATTTCTACTCGATTCACTCAACACAAATACAACATACTGAAGAGGAAAAAGATGGAGACACCTTTTGTGAAACACTTCCTATTACATGGATGGAAATCTGTTTTAACGACTGTCATTGAGTGTAACCCCAGGTGGAACATTTCCCAGAGGAAAAGGGCTGAAAGGATCTGGATTGCCAGACTGGATACAAGACATCCTAAAGGCTTGAATGAGAGGTAGGTGCTTCAGGATGTGAGGTAGTGATGGACAGTGCACAGATCACCTTGCTGGCTTCCAGCATAGTGATCACAATCCCCTAACACCTAACCAGCCCGTGCCTCCTGCCTCATATCTCTGTTGCTCTGCTCCTCTCATGTAGCCTGCCCTGCTTTCTTGCCCTAATCTCAACCACTCCCTCTCCTCGCCTAAACCTAACTATTCGACCCCCTGCCTAAACCTAACCATTCGACCCCCCGCCTAAGCCTAACCATTCGGCCAACGCCTAAACCTAACCATTCGACCCCCCCGCCTAAACCTAACCATTCGGCCCTCCCGCCTAAGCCTAACCATTCGGCTCCCGCCTGGACCTGACCGTTCGTATATGTACACATGTGTGTATATATATATGTATATGTATGTGTATATATATGTGTGTAGGTATGTATGTGTATGCAGGTGGGTGTATGGGCATATTTACGTGTGTGTGTGTGTTTATGGCGGCTCATGTAGCATGTCTGACTGGGCCTGATCGGGCACTCAGTACTACATAGAGTGGAACACACTGGAACGTCCAGATGCATGTACATGCAGGTTTGGTTTTGGAGCAGTCCATGTGGCATCACTTCCCAGACCGCAGGAGGTGGGCGGTGACAAATGGATGGAGGACGGCACGGCTTCAGGTCGAAGATGTTTCTGCGGACAAATGGATGTGGGAGTACATTTGAAACAATTCGTAAAACATGACTCATCAGATCTCAATGGACAATCAGTTAGGCATCAAACATGCCACGGTTTAATGTCTAAAGTGTATGCGCATATGTGTATGATAATAGTTGTGTGCACTTGAAACAGGGCATATAACATGACTCATCAGATCTCACTGGACAATCAGTTAGGCATCAAACATGCCACGGGGTAATGTCTAAAGTGTATGCGCATATGTGTATGAGAATAATTGGGTGCACTTGAAACAATTCATATAACATGACTCATCAGATCTCACTGGACAATCAGTTAGGCATCAAACATGCCACGGTGTAATGTCTAAAGTGTATACATATGTGTATGATAATAGCTGTGTGCATTTGAAAAAGTGCATACAACATGACTCATCAGATCTCACTGGACAATCAGTTAGGCATCAAACATGCCACGGTTTAATGTCTAAAGTGTATGCATATGTGTATGATAATAGCTGTGTGCATTTGAAACAAGTGCATATAACATGACTCATCAGATCTCACTGGACAATCAGTTAGGCATCAAACATGCCACGGTGTAATGTCTAAAGTGTATACATATGTGTATGATAATAGCTGTGTGCATTTGAAACAAGTGCATATAACATGACTCATCAGATCTCACTGGACAATCAGTTAGGCATCAAACATGCCACGGTTCAATGCATAAAGTGTATACATATGTGTATGATAATAGTTGTGTACATTTGAAACAGTGCAGAGAACATGACTCATCAGATCTCACTGGACAATCAGTTAGGCATCAAACATGCCACGGTGTAATGTCTAAAGTGTATGCATATGTGTATGATAATAGCTGTGTGCATTTGAAAAAGTGCATATAACATGACTCATCAGATCTCACTGGACAATCAGTTAGGCATCAAACATGCCACGGTTCAATGTCTAAAGTGTATGCGCATATGTGTATGAGAATAATTGGGTGCACTTGAAACAATTCATATAACATGACTCATCAGATCTCACTGGACAATCAGTTAGGCATCAAACATGCCACGGTTTAATGCATAAAGTGTATACATATGTGTATGAGAATAGCTGTGTGCATTTGAAACAAGTGCATATAACATGACTCATCAGATCTCACGGGACAATCAGTTAGGCATCAAACATGCCACGGTTTAATGCATAAAGTGTATACATATGTGTATGATAATAGTTGTGTACATTTGAAACAGTGCAGAGAACATGACTCATCAGATCTCACTGGACAATCAGTTAGGCATCAAATATGTCATGGCTGCTTAGTCAGATGGCCTACTGATTGGTCCTTGGAACAAAATGGCTGAGCCCAGGGGCGCCAGACCATAGGAACTTCGCATCACAGCCCATCCTCCCTTTTCCACAACATGGCCGATGCTACAACAGCGTCCGACATCGTTCCGTAACTATACAGTTATTCTACAAAGAACAAGTAGCCTGAAGAAGGTTCTTCTTAGAACCGAAACGTCGCGATTAATTTACTTGTTCAAAATATGGTTCACCTGAACAGAAAATAAAAGGTAAAACAACTCTTGTAAACTTTTTTCTGAGCCACATGCTAACGAGGCTAAGCTAAGCTAACCTAGCCTCACCATGTTCCACCACGGCCGTGACCGCGGCGAGGAGTGGACGGTTGTCAACTACGGGAGAGGCCGCAGACAGCGGAGCCAGCGCCCGAGGTCACCCACCAGACCTGCGTCCCCTCGCCGACGTCGGGACCCTTCATACAACCACCACAGGTACCCAGCAGACGGCCGCAGCCGCGGGGATCCATCAGACGTCGGTCACCGCGAGGATCCATCAGATGTCCGCCGCCGCCGCGGGTATCCATCAGACGTTCGTCACCGCGAGGATCCATCAGACGTCGTCCGCCGCCGCGGGGATCCATCAGACGTCCGCCGCCGCGGATATACAGCGGATGTCCGCCGCAGGTATCCAGCGGACATCCGCCGGAGGGATCCATCAGACGTCCGCCGCAGACATCCATCGGACGTCCGCCATCACGGGCATCCATCGGACGTCCACCACCGCAGGGATCCATCAGATGTCCCCCGCAGGTGTCCACCAGACGTCCGCCGGAGGGATCCATCAGACGGCCGCCGCAGGACGTATGCCTCCGTCACGAGGACCGGACTCGGACCCGACGGGGACCGCCCTTCTCGGCGCCGTAACTATAATGGCAGAGAAGCAAACTATAAGACACAATTCGTGGACCGCAGGACCGTCCAGAGACCGGCGGAGTACCGGTCCAACATGCCACGTAATAAACGTAAGATCGACCACACACACAACACAGGTCAGCAACAGCTACAACACAATGAAAGCCATCAGAATAGACCCAGATCCGATGATCCAGACTTTGGGCTTAAATGCCGCATTCTACACAGAGTGATTAAAACAGCGCATCACCTCACAAATGTGAGTGCAGACCAGCCGCCCCGCACAATTAACAGAGTGATTAATCAGCTATCCACGCTAATTAAACCCGCGGTACCGAATGCCGACACCCAGAGGCTAATTGAAGGAAATGCTAAAAACTGGGCCCACACCACACTGATTATACTTCAGGACCATTATGAAAACGTCATAAAGAGTGAGATAGATAAACTTTATAAACTCTCACCTCACGATTGGAGCGGCCCCTTTGAAGTAGCCTCAGCCTGGGCGAAGAGAAACCTCGGTAGCAGATTAGCACCCGACACACTGGCCGAGGCTAGAGGCGTTGTTGGGGAGACACTTCTCATCCTGCATGCGGGGGACAGTCCTTCACCGACGACCAGAACTGCAGCGGTCCAAAATGGCACCGTGCTGCACCCAGAGCTACAGGCTCCACCTAACGGAGCTACAAATGCGTCGGTGGCTGACGTCACACGCTCAGTCACAGCGGAGGTACATGGGGCACCAACCAACACGGTTCCTCTGACGCCCGTTACACCACCACACAGAGTGGTCCCATCCGTCCAGGAAACACAGGCCCTTAGTAGACCTGCAGACAGCCTAACACAAGGGACTGACATGGTTCTGGACACTACTCCGATGCCCCTGTCAGACATTTGGCCCCTCTCACAACATAGTGAGAACACACAAAACATAGTTCCACCTACACCGACTCCTCAACAGCTCCATCCACAATCACAAAGACCACTAAGACTGTTTACCAGGAGGACAGCTAGTCCACGAGAGGCCCCCCCGGCCCCCCTGCTTCTTCTTCGGGCCCCCCCACACCACAATGGATGTGTGGCTTCCATAACGAGCTCCATCATGGAGCTCTCACAGCAGGAGCTGGATCCACTAGTGGATGAGGAAGACGGAGAGCCGCACCCTCCTGTTCCAGACAGCGTGCAGTCCACCAGACCGACGACCGGCAGTCTTCAAACAGCGGTGCAGACTCGACTGGATTCGACTCCAAGAGGGACGGTCATCACACCACAGTCACTGATGTTACACCGACCTACGAAACATCTCACCACTTCGAGAAAGTTGCAAGATTGGAGCCTCACGGTTGGCAAAAAATGGCTAATCATGGGTGACTCAAATACCAACAGATTCCCACCACACAACAATCCAGATCTACAAATTGACGCCTTCCCAGGTGCCACCTTCAGAAACGCAGAAGAGCTACTGGACAAAGCCAGATCCACAGCCACGGTGGAAAAAATCATCCTGGCCTTTGGCCTAAACAACCGTGTCCAAAAGACCAAAGAGACAGCTATCAAACAGCTGCAGAGAGCGCTTAAGTTGGCCCAAGAGAAGTTTCCGTGGGCGGAAATTTTCATTCCACAGATCAACTTCTCCCCCAATCTTCCAACGAGAGAGAAAATGCGTCTCACACACCTGAACGCGTACATCTCTGACCTGGGTGAGTATATTCCGTCTCTACCAAGCACTGACTTTAAAACAGGACCAGATAACCTGCACTGGACTTATGACACAGCTCAGCGCATGCTGGACCACTGGTGCACTTACTTAAACTAATTGTCCCCATAAACCTGCCTCCACAGGAGGGGGATAAGACTGTTATTAATTTAACAAAAAACTTTAAGTTAACTGCACCACAATTTGCTCTGCTTAACAAAGGCTTGAACTTTATCCCCACAAAGGGCACAAACAAAGACATTAAGGAACAAAGCCGTTATGATACTCAGCAATACCATAGGAAGCTGAAACTGGCAGCTTATTATGAACATGCAAAAGACTCTGAACCGCTGCCTTTCATTCAGAAATCAGTCTGGACTCCCCCCCAGGGACAAACACCCAGTGAAATCACGGCTCTCATCAAGGCGGATCTTCAATATTTGGATGCTGAGTTTAGGGTCCATCGTGTACCACCAAACCTGAGTACTGAAGAGGTTAGAGCACTGACAGAACTGAACAGTAACAAACACATCATCATCAAGCCAGCTGATAAAGGCAGTGCTATGGTCATTATGGACAGAGAACAGTATGTATGGGAGGGTTATCGACAACTCAACGACCCCAAATACTACACTAAATTGACCAAACCTATTTATCCAGAAACGATTCCAATCATGAACAAAATTATCCAAACTCTCTATGAGAAAAGGTTTATTAAGGCAAAACAAAAATATTATTTAATGGGCAACTCGGAACCCAGAGCCAGATTATTTTACATGCTGCCCAAAATCCACAAGGATCCAACTAAGTGGAGCAAACCACATGAAATCCCTCCAGGTAGACCCATTGTGTCTGACTGCAGCAGTGAAACATATTACACTGCAGAATACCTGGACTTCTTCCTCAATCCTCTCTCGACCACACACCCCAGTTACATTAAGGACACGTACCACTTTATCAACATAGTAAAAAAACTGCACATTCCTGACAACTCCATTCTTTTTACAATTGACATAGACAGTCTATATACAAATATTGACTTCAAAGAAGGCATGCAAGCCATAAAAAATGCATTTCGGAAACACCCAAACAAAAAAAGACCAGAAAAAGAATTATTACAGTTATTAGAGATTAATTTGACCAAAAATGACTTCACATTTAATGGAGAATTTTTCCTGCAAATTAAAGGTACAGCTATGGGGAAGAAATTTGCTCCCGCATATGCAAACATCTTTATGGCTGAATGGGAGGAGTCAGCCCTAAAAACATGTCCTAAAAAACCTCTGTACTACTACAGGTTTTTAGATGACATCTGGGGGGTGTGGCCTCATACGAGAGAGGACTTTGACACATTTTTGAACACGCTGAATAATCACAGTGAATCAATCAAGCTAAAATCAACCAGCAGTTTGACCTCTGTCGATTTCTTGGACACCACCACTTTTAAGAACGACAGGTTCAAGGAGACCCACACACTAGCGATCAAAGTGTTCTTTAAAGAGACAGACACCCACGCTCTGCTCTATAAAACTAGCTTCCACCCAAAGCACACCTATGCAGGCTTGATTAAGTCACAATTGTTGAGGTTTCACAGAATTTGCACTGAAGAGGAAGATTTTAATTCGGCAGTCAGAGTGCTGTTTCGAGCTTTGTCCACCAGAGGGTACTCTAGGACCTTCCTTAGAAAATGCAGAAGGTCATTTCAGCAAACTAGACCACCAGTAGTAACTTGTAACCTTCCATTTGTGACGACATTTTCCCCGTCAACTGTTGAACTAATTAGACAAAGTAAGAGGAACTTTCAAAAACACATTACAGGAACATCAACATTACAAAACTATAGCATTATTGCTGCATTCAGGAAAAACAAGAATTTACAGGATCTCCTGGTAAAAGCGAAAATTAAACCCCTCTTTGACCCTAAAACCAGAGTACAGGGCCAGTATTTTAAACACCAAAACTGGTTCACTAATCGGTACACAAAAGAGGTCTTTCAGACAATGACCCGTGGCAGTCTAAAGTCCAAAAATTGTATATATCTGATTTCTTGTAAAAAGTGTGGTTTACAGTATGTGGGTGAAACGGGGAACACCATTTCTACTCGATTCACTCAACACAAATACAACATACTGAAGAGGAAAAAGATGGAGACACCTTTTGTGAAACACTTCCTATTACATGGATGGAAATCTGTTTTAACGACTGTCATTGAGTGTAACCCCAGGTGGAACATTTCCCAGAGGAAAAGGGCTGAAAGGATCTGGATTGCCAGACTGGATACAAGACATCCTAAAGGCTTGAATGAGAGGTAGGTGCTTCAGGATGTGAGGTAGTGATGGACAGTGCACAGATCACCTTGCTGGCTTCCAGCATAGTGATCACAATCCCCTAACACCTAACCAGCCCGTGCCTCCTGCCTCATATCTCTGTTGCTCTGCTCCTCTCATGTAGCCTGCCCTGCTTTCTTGCCCTAATCTCAACCACTCCCTCTCCTCGCCTAAACCTAACTATTCGACCCCCTGCCTAAACCTAACCATTCGACCCCCCGCCTAAGCCTAACCATTCGGCCAACGCCTAAACCTAACCATTCGACCCCCCCGCCTAAACCTAACCATTCGGCCCTCCCGCCTAAGCCTAACCATTCGGCTCCCGCCTGGACCTGACCGTTCGTATATGTACACATGTGTGTATATATATATGTATATGTATGTGTATATATATGTGTGTAGGTATGTATGTGTATGCAGGTGGGTGTATGGGCATATTTACGTGTGTGTGTGTGTTTATGGCGGCTCATGTAGCATGTCTGACTGGGCCTGATCGGGCACTCAGTACTACATAGAGTGGAACACACTGGAACGTCCAGATGCATGTACATGCAGGTTTGGTTTTGGAGCAGTCCATGTGGCATCACTTCCCAGACCGCAGGAGGTGGGCGGTGACAAATGGATGGAGGACGGCACGGCTTCAGGTCGAAGATGTTTCTGCGGACAAATGGATGTGGGAGTACATTTGAAACAATTCGTAAAACATGACTCATCAGATCTCAATGGACAATCAGTTAGGCATCAAACATGCCACGGTTTAATGTCTAAAGTGTATGCGCATATGTGTATGATAATAGTTGTGTGCACTTGAAACAGGGCATATAACATGACTCATCAGATCTCACTGGACAATCAGTTAGGCATCAAACATGCCACGGGGTAATGTCTAAAGTGTATGCGCATATGTGTATGAGAATAATTGGGTGCACTTGAAACAATTCATATAACATGACTCATCAGATCTCACTGGACAATCAGTTAGGCATCAAACATGCCACGGTGTAATGTCTAAAGTGTATACATATGTGTATGATAATAGCTGTGTGCATTTGAAAAAGTGCATACAACATGACTCATCAGATCTCACTGGACAATCAGTTAGGCATCAAACATGCCACGGTTTAATGTCTAAAGTGTATGCATATGTGTATGATAATAGCTGTGTGCATTTGAAACAAGTGCATATAACATGACTCATCAGATCTCACTGGACAATCAGTTAGGCATCAAACATGCCACGGTGTAATGTCTAAAGTGTATACATATGTGTATGATAATAGCTGTGTGCATTTGAAACAAGTGCATATAACATGACTCATCAGATCTCACTGGACAATCAGTTAGGCATCAAACATGCCACGGTTCAATGCATAAAGTGTATACATATGTGTATGATAATAGTTGTGTACATTTGAAACAGTGCAGAGAACATGACTCATCAGATCTCACTGGACAATCAGTTAGGCATCAAACATGCCACGGTGTAATGTCTAAAGTGTATGCATATGTGTATGATAATAGCTGTGTGCATTTGAAAAAGTGCATATAACATGACTCATCAGATCTCACTGGACAATCAGTTAGGCATCAAACATGCCACGGTTCAATGTCTAAAGTGTATGCGCATATGTGTATGAGAATAATTGGGTGCACTTGAAACAATTCATATAACATGACTCATCAGATCTCACTGGACAATCAGTTAGGCATCAAACATGCCACGGTTTAATGCATAAAGTGTATACATATGTGTATGAGAATAGCTGTGTGCATTTGAAACAAGTGCATATAACATGACTCATCAGATCTCACGGGACAATCAGTTAGGCATCAAACATGCCACGGTTTAATGCATAAAGTGTATACATATGTGTATGATAATAGTTGTGTACATTTGAAACAGTGCAGAGAACATGACTCATCAGATCTCACTGGACAATCAGTTAGGCATCAAATATGTCATGGCTGCTTAGTCAGATGGCCTACTGATTGGTCCTTGGAACAAAATGGCTGAGCCCAGGGGCGCCAGACCATAGGAACTTCGCATCACAGCCCATCCTCCCTTTTCCACAACATGGCCGATGCTACAACAGCGTCCGACATCGTTCCGTAACTATACAGTTATTCTACAAAGAACAAGTAGCCTGAAGAAGGTTCTTCTTAGAACCGAAACGTCGCGATTAATTTACTTGTTCAAAATATGGTTCACCTGAACAGAAAATAAAAGGTAAAACAACTCTTGTAAACTTTTTTCTGAGCCACATGCTAACGAGGCTAAGCTAAGCTAACCTAGCCTCACCATGTTCCACCACGGCCGTGACCGCGGCGAGGAGTGGACGGTTGTCAACTACGGGAGAGGCCGCAGACAGCGGAGCCAGCGCCCGAGGTCACCCACCAGACCTGCGTCCCCTCGCCGACGTCGGGACCCTTCATACAACCACCACAGGTACCCAGCAGACGGCCGCAGCCGCGGGGATCCATCAGACGTCGGTCACCGCGAGGATCCATCAGATGTCCGCCGCCGCCGCGGGTATCCATCAGACGTTCGTCACCGCGAGGATCCATCAGACGTCGTCCGCCGCCGCGGGGATCCATCAGACGTCCGCCGCCGCGGATATACAGCGGATGTCCGCCGCAGGTATCCAGCGGACATCCGCCGGAGGGATCCATCAGACGTCCGCCGCAGACATCCATCGGACGTCCGCCATCACGGGCATCCATCGGACGTCCACCACCGCAGGGATCCATCAGATGTCCCCCGCAGGTGTCCACCAGACGTCCGCCGGAGGGATCCATCAGACGGCCGCCGCAGGACGTATGCCTCCGTCACGAGGACCGGACTCGGACCCGACGGGGACCGCCCTTCTCGGCGCCGTAACTATAATGGCAGAGAAGCAAACTATAAGACACAATTCGTGGACCGCAGGACCGTCCAGAGACCGGCGGAGTACCGGTCCAACATGCCACGTAATAAACGTAAGATCGACCACACACACAACACAGGTCAGCAACAGCTACAACACAATGAAAGCCATCAGAATAGACCCAGATCCGATGATCCAGACTTTGGGCTTAAATGCCGCATTCTACACAGAGTGATTAAAACAGCGCATCACCTCACAAATGTGAGTGCAGACCAGCCGCCCCGCACAATTAACAGAGTGATTAATCAGCTATCCACGCTAATTAAACCCGCGGTACCGAATGCCGACACCCAGAGGCTAATTGAAGGAAATGCTAAAAACTGGGCCCACACCACACTGATTATACTTCAGGACCATTATGAAAACGTCATAAAGAGTGAGATAGATAAACTTTATAAACTCTCACCTCACGATTGGAGCGGCCCCTTTGAAGTAGCCTCAGCCTGGGCGAAGAGAAACCTCGGTAGCAGATTAGCACCCGACACACTGGCCGAGGCTAGAGGCGTTGTTGGGGAGACACTTCTCATCCTGCATGCGGGGGACAGTCCTTCACCGACGACCAGAACTGCAGCGGTCCAAAATGGCACCGTGCTGCACCCAGAGCTACAGGCTCCACCTAACGGAGCTACAAATGCGTCGGTGGCTGACGTCACACGCTCAGTCACAGCGGAGGTACATGGGGCACCAACCAACACGGTTCCTCTGACGCCCGTTACACCACCACACAGAGTGGTCCCATCCGTCCAGGAAACACAGGCCCTTAGTAGACCTGCAGACAGCCTAACACAAGGGACTGACATGGTTCTGGACACTACTCCGATGCCCCTGTCAGACATTTGGCCCCTCTCACAACATAGTGAGAACACACAAAACATAGTTCCACCTACACCGACTCCTCAACAGCTCCATCCACAATCACAAAGACCACTAAGACTGTTTACCAGGAGGACAGCTAGTCCACGAGAGGCCCCCCCGGCCCCCCTGCTTCTTCTTCGGGCCCCCCCACACCACAATGGATGTGTGGCTTCCATAACGAGCTCCATCATGGAGCTCTCACAGCAGGAGCTGGATCCACTAGTGGATGAGGAAGACGGAGAGCCGCACCCTCCTGTTCCAGACAGCGTGCAGTCCACCAGACCGACGACCGGCAGTCTTCAAACAGCGGTGCAGACTCGACTGGATTCGACTCCAAGAGGGACGGTCATCACACCACAGTCACTGATGTTACACCGACCTACGAAACATCTCACCACTTCGAGAAAGTTGCAAGATTGGAGCCTCACGGTTGGCAAAAAATGGCTAATCATGGGTGACTCAAATACCAACAGATTCCCACCACACAACAATCCAGATCTACAAATTGACGCCTTCCCAGGTGCCACCTTCAGAAACGCAGAAGAGCTACTGGACAAAGCCAGATCCACAGCCACGGTGGAAAAAATCATCCTGGCCTTTGGCCTAAACAACCGTGTCCAAAAGACCAAAGAGACAGCTATCAAACAGCTGCAGAGAGCGCTTAAGTTGGCCCAAGAGAAGTTTCCGTGGGCGGAAATTTTCATTCCACAGATCAACTTCTCCCCCAATCTTCCAACGAGAGAGAAAATGCGTCTCACACACCTGAACGCGTACATCTCTGACCTGGGTGAGTATATTCCGTCTCTACCAAGCACTGACTTTAAAACAGGACCAGATAACCTGCACTGGACTTATGACACAGCTCAGCGCATGCTGGACCACTGGTGCACTTACTTAAACTAATTGTCCCCATAAACCTGCCTCCACAGGAGGGGGATAAGACTGTTATTAATTTAACAAAAAACTTTAAGTTAACTGCACCACAATTTGCTCTGCTTAACAAAGGCTTGAACTTTATCCCCACAAAGGGCACAAACAAAGACATTAAGGAACAAAGCCGTTATGATACTCAGCAATACCATAGGAAGCTGAAACTGGCAGCTTATTATGAACATGCAAAAGACTCTGAACCGCTGCCTTTCATTCAGAAATCAGTCTGGACTCCCCCCCAGGGACAAACACCCAGTGAAATCACGGCTCTCATCAAGGCGGATCTTCAATATTTGGATGCTGAGTTTAGGGTCCATCGTGTACCACCAAACCTGAGTACTGAAGAGGTTAGAGCACTGACAGAACTGAACAGTAACAAACACATCATCATCAAGCCAGCTGATAAAGGCAGTGCTATGGTCATTATGGACAGAGAACAGTATGTATGGGAGGGTTATCGACAACTCAACGACCCCAAATACTACACTAAATTGACCAAACCTATTTATCCAGAAACGATTCCAATCATGAACAAAATTATCCAAACTCTCTATGAGAAAAGGTTTATTAAGGCAAAACAAAAATATTATTTAATGGGCAACTCGGAACCCAGAGCCAGATTATTTTACATGCTGCCCAAAATCCACAAGGATCCAACTAAGTGGAGCAAACCACATGAAATCCCTCCAGGTAGACCCATTGTGTCTGACTGCAGCAGTGAAACATATTACACTGCAGAATACCTGGACTTCTTCCTCAATCCTCTCTCGACCACACACACCCAGTTACATTAAGGACACGTACCACTTTATCAACATAGTAAAAAAACTGCACATTCCTGACAACTCCATTCTTTTTACAATTGACATAGACAGTCTATATACAAATATTGACTTCAAAGAAGGCATGCAAGCCATAAAAAATGCATTTCGGAAACACCCAAACAAAAAAAGACCAGAAAAAGAATTATTACAGTTATTAGAGATTAATTTGACCAAAAATGACTTCACATTTAATGGAGAATTTTTCCTGCAAATTAAAGGTACAGCTATGGGGAAGAAATTTGCTCCCGCATATGCAAACATCTTTATGGCTGAATGGGAGGAGTCAGCCCTAAAAACATGTCCTAAAAAACCTCTGTACTACTACAGGTTTTTAGATGACATCTGGGGGGTGTGGCCTCATACGAGAGAGGACTTTGACACATTTTTGAACACGCTGAATAATCACAGTGAATCAATCAAGCTAAAATCAACCAGCAGTTTGACCTCTGTCGATTTCTTGGACACCACCACTTTTAAGAACGACAGGTTCAAGGAGACCCACACACTAGCGATCAAAGTGTTCTTTAAAGAGACAGACACCCACGCTCTGCTCTATAAAACTAGCTTCCACCCAAAGCACACCTATGCAGGCTTGATTAAGTCACAATTGTTGAGGTTTCACAGAATTTGCACTGAAGAGGAAGATTTTAATTCGGCAGTCAGAGTGCTGTTTCGAGCTTTGTCCACCAGAGGGTACTCTAGGACCTTCCTTAGAAAATGCAGAAGGTCATTTCAGCAAACTAGACCACCAGTAGTAACTTGTAACCTTCCATTTGTGACGACATTTTCCCCGTCAACTGTTGAACTAATTAGACAAAGTAAGAGGAACTTTCAAAAACACATTACAGGAACATCAACATTACAAAACTATAGCATTATTGCTGCATTCAGGAAAAACAAGAATTTACAGGATCTCCTGGTAAAAGCGAAAATTAAACCCCTCTTTGACCCTAAAACCAGAGTACAGGGCCAGTATTTTAAACACCAAAACTGGTTCACTAATCGGTACACAAAAGAGGTCTTTCAGACAATGACCCGTGGCAGTCTAAAGTCCAAAAATTGTATATATCTGATTTCTTGTAAAAAGTGTGGTTTACAGTATGTGGGTGAAACGGGGAACACCATTTCTACTCGATTCACTCAACACAAATACAACATACTGAAGAGGAAAAAGATGGAGACACCTTTTGTGAAACACTTCCTATTACATGGATGGAAATCTGTTTTAACGACTGTCATTGAGTGTAACCCCAGGTGGAACATTTCCCAGAGGAAAAGGGCTGAAAGGATCTGGATTGCCAGACTGGATACAAGACATCCTAAAGGCTTGAATGAGAGGTAGGTGCTTCAGGATGTGAGGTAGTGATGGACAGTGCACAGATCACCTTGCTGGCTTCCAGCATAGTGATCACAATCCCCTAACACCTAACCAGCCCGTGCCTCCTGCCTCATATCTCTGTTGCTCTGCTCCTCTCATGTAGCCTGCCCTGCTTTCTTGCCCTAATCTCAACCACTCCCTCTCCTCGCCTAAACCTAACTATTCGACCCCCTGCCTAAACCTAACCATTCGACCCCCCGCCTAAGCCTAACCATTCGGGCCAACGCCTAAACCTAACCATTCGACCCCCCCGCCTAAACCTAACCATTCGGCCCTCCCGCCTAAGCCTAACCATTCGGCTCCCGCCTGGACCTGACCGTTCGTATATGTACACATGTGTGTATATATATATGTATATGTATGTGTATATATATGTGTGTAGGTATGTATGTGTATGCAGGTGGGTGTATGGGCATATTTACGTGTGTGTGTGTGTTTATGGCGGCTCATGTAGCATGTCTGACTGGGCCTGATCGGGCACTCAGTACTACATAGAGTGGAACACACTGGAACGTCCAGATGCATGTACATGCAGGTTTGGTTTTGGAGCAGTCCATGTGGCATCACTTCCCAGACCGCAGGAGGTGGGCGGTGACAAATGGATGGAGGACGGCACGGCTTCAGGTCGAAGATGTTTCTGCGGACAAATGGATGTGGGAGTACATTTGAAACAATTCGTAAAACATGACTCATCAGATCTCAATGGACAATCAGTTAGGCATCAAACATGCCACGGTTTAATGTCTAAAGTGTATGCGCATATGTGTATGATAATAGTTGTGTGCACTTGAAACAGGGCATATAACATGACTCATCAGATCTCACTGGACAATCAGTTAGGCATCAAACATGCCACGGGGTAATGTCTAAAGTGTATGCGCATATGTGTATGAGAATAATTGGGTGCACTTGAAACAATTCATATAACATGACTCATCAGATCTCACTGGACAATCAGTTAGGCATCAAACATGCCACGGTGTAATGTCTAAAGTGTATACATATGTGTATGATAATAGCTGTGTGCATTTGAAAAAGTGCATACAACATGACTCATCAGATCTCACTGGACAATCAGTTAGGCATCAAACATGCCACGGTTTAATGTCTAAAGTGTATGCATATGTGTATGATAATAGCTGTGTGCATTTGAAACAAGTGCATATAACATGACTCATCAGATCTCACTGGACAATCAGTTAGGCATCAAACATGCCACGGTGTAATGTCTAAAGTGTATACATATGTGTATGATAATAGCTGTGTGCATTTGAAACAAGTGCATATAACATGACTCATCAGATCTCACTGGACAATCAGTTAGGCATCAAACATGCCACGGTTCAATGCATAAAGTGTATACATATGTGTATGATAATAGTTGTGTACATTTGAAACAGTGCAGAGAACATGACTCATCAGATCTCACTGGACAATCAGTTAGGCATCAAACATGCCACGGTGTAATGTCTAAAGTGTATGCATATGTGTATGATAATAGCTGTGTGCATTTGAAAAAGTGCATATAACATGACTCATCAGATCTCACTGGACAATCAGTTAGGCATCAAACATGCCACGGTTCAATGTCTAAAGTGTATGCGCATATGTGTATGAGAATAATTGGGTGCACTTGAAACAATTCATATAACATGACTCATCAGATCTCACTGGACAATCAGTTAGGCATCAAACATGCCACGGTTTAATGCATAAAGTGTATACATATGTGTATGAGAATAGCTGTGTGCATTTGAAACAAGTGCATATAACATGACTCATCAGATCTCACGGGACAATCAGTTAGGCATCAAACATGCCACGGTTTAATGCATAAAGTGTATACATATGTGTATGATAATAGTTGTGTACATTTGAAACAGTGCAGAGAACATGACTCATCAGATCTCACTGGACAATCAGTTAGGCATCAAATATGTCATGGCTGCTTAGTCAGATGGCCTACTGATTGGTCCTTGGAACAAAATGGCTGAGCCCAGGGGCGCCAGACCATAGGAACTTCGCATCACAGCCCATCCTCCCTTTTCCACAACATGGCCGATGCTACAACAGCGTCCGACATCGTTCCGTAACTATACAGTTATTCTACAAAGAACAAGTAGCCTGAAGAAGGTTCTTCTTAGAACCGAAACGTCGCGATTAATTTACTTGTTCAAAATATGGTTCACCTGAACAGAAAATAAAAGGTAAAACAACTCTTGTAAACTTTTTTCTGAGCCACATGCTAACGAGGCTAAGCTAAGCTAACCTAGCCTCACCATGTTCCACCACGGCCGTGACCGCGGCGAGGAGTGGACGGTTGTCAACTACGGGAGAGGCCGCAGACAGCGGAGCCAGCGCCCGAGGTCACCCACCAGACCTGCGTCCCCTCGCCGACGTCGGGACCCTTCATACAACCACCACAGGTACCCAGCAGACGGCCGCAGCCGCGGGGATCCATCAGACGTCGGTCACCGCGAGGATCCATCAGATGTCCGCCGCCGCCGCGGGTATCCATCAGACGTTCGTCACCGCGAGGATCCATCAGACGTCGTCCGCCGCCGCGGGGATCCATCAGACGTCCGCCGCCGCGGATATACAGCGGATGTCCGCCGCAGGTATCCAGCGGACATCCGCCGGAGGGATCCATCAGACGTCCGCCGCAGACATCCATCGGACGTCCGCCATCACGGGCATCCATCGGACGTCCACCACCGCAGGGATCCATCAGATGTCCCCCGCAGGTGTCCACCAGACGTCCGCCGGAGGGATCCATCAGACGGCCGCCGCAGGACGTATGCCTCCGTCACGAGGACCGGACTCGGACCCGACGGGGACCGCCCTTCTCGGCGCCGTAACTATAATGGCAGAGAAGCAAACTATAAGACACAATTCGTGGACCGCAGGACCGTCCAGAGACCGGCGGAGTACCGGTCCAACATGCCACGTAATAAACGTAAGATCGACCACACACACAACACAGGTCAGCAACAGCTACAACACAATGAAAGCCATCAGAATAGACCCAGATCCGATGATCCAGACTTTGGGCTTAAATGCCGCATTCTACACAGAGTGATTAAAACAGCGCATCACCTCACAAATGTGAGTGCAGACCAGCCGCCCCGCACAATTAACAGAGTGATTAATCAGCTATCCACGCTAATTAAACCCGCGGTACCGAATGCCGACACCCAGAGGCTAATTGAAGGAAATGCTAAAAACTGGGCCCACACCACACTGATTATACTTCAGGACCATTATGAAAACGTCATAAAGAGTGAGATAGATAAACTTTATAAACTCTCACCTCACGATTGGAGCGGCCCCTTTGAAGTAGCCTCAGCCTGGGCGAAGAGAAACCTCGGTAGCAGATTAGCACCCGACACACTGGCCGAGGCTAGAGGCGTTGTTGGGGAGACACTTCTCATCCTGCATGCGGGGGACAGTCCTTCACCGACGACCAGAACTGCAGCGGTCCAAAATGGCACCGTGCTGCACCCAGAGCTACAGGCTCCACCTAACGGAGCTACAAATGCGTCGGTGGCTGACGTCACACGCTCAGTCACAGCGGAGGTACATGGGGCACCAACCAACACGGTTCCTCTGACGCCCGTTACACCACCACACAGAGTGGTCCCATCCGTCCAGGAAACACAGGCCCTTAGTAGACCTGCAGACAGCCTAACACAAGGGACTGACATGGTTCTGGACACTACTCCGATGCCCCTGTCAGACATTTGGCCCCTCTCACAACATAGTGAGAACACACAAAACATAGTTCCACCTACACCGACTCCTCAACAGCTCCATCCACAATCACAAAGACCACTAAGACTGTTTACCAGGAGGACAGCTAGTCCACGAGAGGCCCCCCCGGCCCCCCTGCTTCTTCTTCGGGCCCCCCCACACCACAATGGATGTGTGGCTTCCATAACGAGCTCCATCATGGAGCTCTCACAGCAGGAGCTGGATCCACTAGTGGATGAGGAAGACGGAGAGCCGCACCCTCCTGTTCCAGACAGCGTGCAGTCCACCAGACCGACGACCGGCAGTCTTCAAACAGCGGTGCAGACTCGACTGGATTCGACTCCAAGAGGGACGGTCATCACACCACAGTCACTGATGTTACACCGACCTACGAAACATCTCACCACTTCGAGAAAGTTGCAAGATTGGAGCCTCACGGTTGGCAAAAAATGGCTAATCATGGGTGACTCAAATACCAACAGATTCCCACCACACAACAATCCAGATCTACAAATTGACGCCTTCCCAGGTGCCACCTTCAGAAACGCAGAAGAGCTACTGGACAAAGCCAGATCCACAGCCACGGTGGAAAAAATCATCCTGGCCTTTGGCCTAAACAACCGTGTCCAAAAGACCAAAGAGACAGCTATCAAACAGCTGCAGAGAGCGCTTAAGTTGGCCCAAGAGAAGTTTCCGTGGGCGGAAATTTTCATTCCACAGATCAACTTCTCCCCCAATCTTCCAACGAGAGAGAAAATGCGTCTCACACACCTGAACGCGTACATCTCTGACCTGGGTGAGTATATTCCGTCTCTACCAAGCACTGACTTTAAAACAGGACCAGATAACCTGCACTGGACTTATGACACAGCTCAGCGCATGCTGGACCACTGGTGCACTTACTTAAACTAATTGTCCCCATAAACCTGCCTCCACAGGAGGGGGATAAGACTGTTATTAATTTAACAAAAAACTTTAAGTTAACTGCACCACAATTTGCTCTGCTTAACAAAGGCTTGAACTTTATCCCCACAAAGGGCACAAACAAAGACATTAAGGAACAAAGCCGTTATGATACTCAGCAATACCATAGGAAGCTGAAACTGGCAGCTTATTATGAACATGCAAAAGACTCTGAACCGCTGCCTTTCATTCAGAAATCAGTCTGGACTCCCCCCCAGGGACAAACACCCAGTGAAATCACGGCTCTCATCAAGGCGGATCTTCAATATTTGGATGCTGAGTTTAGGGTCCATCGTGTACCACCAAACCTGAGTACTGAAGAGGTTAGAGCACTGACAGAACTGAACAGTAACAAACACATCATCATCAAGCCAGCTGATAAAGGCAGTGCTATGGTCATTATGGACAGAGAACAGTATGTATGGGAGGGTTATCGACAACTCAACGACCCCAAATACTACACTAAATTGACCAAACCTATTTATCCAGAAACGATTCCAATCATGAACAAAATTATCCAAACTCTCTATGAGAAAAGGTTTATTAAGGCAAAACAAAAATATTATTTAATGGGCAACTCGGAACCCAGAGCCAGATTATTTTACATGCTGCCCAAAATCCACAAGGATCCAACTAAGTGGAGCAAACCACATGAAATCCCTCCAGGTAGACCCATTGTGTCTGACTGCAGCAGTGAAACATATTACACTGCAGAATACCTGGACTTCTTCCTCAATCCTCTCTCGACCACACACCCCAGTTACATTAAGGACACGTACCACTTTATCAACATAGTAAAAAAACTGCACATTCCTGACAACTCCATTCTTTTTACAATTGACATAGACAGTCTATATACAAATATTGACTTCAAAGAAGGCATGCAAGCCATAAAAAATGCATTTCGGAAACACCCAAACAAAAAAAGACCAGAAAAAGAATTATTACAGTTATTAGAGATTAATTTGACCAAAAATGACTTCACATTTAATGGAGAATTTTTCCTGCAAATTAAAGGTACAGCTATGGGGAAGAAATTTGCTCCCGCATATGCAAACATCTTTATGGCTGAATGGGAGGAGTCAGCCCTAAAAACATGTCCTAAAAAACCTCTGTACTACTACAGGTTTTTAGATGACATCTGGGGGGTGTGGCCTCATACGAGAGAGGACTTTGACACATTTTTGAACACGCTGAATAATCACAGTGAATCAATCAAGCTAAAATCAACCAGCAGTTTGACCTCTGTCGATTTCTTGGACACCACCACTTTTAAGAACGACAGGTTCAAGGAGACCCACACACTAGCGATCAAAGTGTTCTTTAAAGAGACAGACACCCACGCTCTGCTCTATAAAACTAGCTTCCACCCAAAGCACACCTATGCAGGCTTGATTAAGTCACAATTGTTGAGGTTTCACAGAATTTGCACTGAAGAGGAAGATTTTAATTCGGCAGTCAGAGTGCTGTTTCGAGCTTTGTCCACCAGAGGGTACTCTAGGACCTTCCTTAGAAAATGCAGAAGGTCATTTCAGCAAACTAGACCACCAGTAGTAACTTGTAACCTTCCATTTGTGACGACATTTTCCCCGTCAACTGTTGAACTAATTAGACAAAGTAAGAGGAACTTTCAAAAACACATTACAGGAACATCAACATTACAAAACTATAGCATTATTGCTGCATTCAGGAAAAACAAGAATTTACAGGATCTCCTGGTAAAAGCGAAAATTAAACCCCTCTTTGACCCTAAAACCAGAGTACAGGGCCAGTATTTTAAACACCAAAACTGGTTCACTAATCGGTACACAAAAGAGGTCTTTCAGACAATGACCCGTGGCAGTCTAAAGTCCAAAAATTGTATATATCTGATTTCTTGTAAAAAGTGTGGTTTACAGTATGTGGGTGAAACGGGGAACACCATTTCTACTCGATTCACTCAACACAAATACAACATACTGAAGAGGAAAAAGATGGAGACACCTTTTGTGAAACACTTCCTATTACATGGATGGAAATCTGTTTTAACGACTGTCATTGAGTGTAACCCCAGGTGGAACATTTCCCAGAGGAAAAGGGCTGAAAGGATCTGGATTGCCAGACTGGATACAAGACATCCTAAAGGCTTGAATGAGAGGTAGGTGCTTCAGGATGTGAGGTAGTGATGGACAGTGCACAGATCACCTTGCTGGCTTCCAGCATAGTGATCACAATCCCCTAACACCTAACCAGCCCGTGCCTCCTGCCTCATATCTCTGTTGCTCTGCTCCTCTCATGTAGCCTGCCCTGCTTTCTTGCCCTAATCTCAACCACTCCCTCTCCTCGCCTAAACCTAACTATTCGACCCCCTGCCTAAACCTAACCATTCGACCCCCCGCCTAAGCCTAACCATTCGGCCAACGCCTAAACCTAACCATTCGACCCCCCCGCCTAAACCTAACCATTCGGCCCTCCCGCCTAAGCCTAACCATTCGGCTCCCGCCTGGACCTGACCGTTCGTATATGTACACATGTGTGTATATATATATGTATATGTATGTGTATATATATGTGTGTAGGTATGTATGTGTATGCAGGTGGGTGTATGGGCATATTTACGTGTGTGTGTGTGTTTATGGCGGCTCATGTAGCATGTCTGACTGGGCCTGATCGGGCACTCAGTACTACATAGAGTGGAACACACTGGAACGTCCAGATGCATGTACATGCAGGTTTGGTTTTGGAGCAGTCCATGTGGCATCACTTCCCAGACCGCAGGAGGTGGGCGGTGACAAATGGATGGAGGACGGCACGGCTTCAGGTCGAAGATGTTTCTGCGGACAAATGGATGTGGGAGTACATTTGAAACAATTCGTAAAACATGACTCATCAGATCTCAATGGACAATCAGTTAGGCATCAAACATGCCACGGTTTAATGTCTAAAGTGTATGCGCATATGTGTATGATAATAGTTGTGTGCACTTGAAACAGGGCATATAACATGACTCATCAGATCTCACTGGACAATCAGTTAGGCATCAAACATGCCACGGGGTAATGTCTAAAGTGTATGCGCATATGTGTATGAGAATAATTGGGTGCACTTGAAACAATTCATATAACATGACTCATCAGATCTCACTGGACAATCAGTTAGGCATCAAACATGCCACGGTGTAATGTCTAAAGTGTATACATATGTGTATGATAATAGCTGTGTGCATTTGAAAAAGTGCATACAACATGACTCATCAGATCTCACTGGACAATCAGTTAGGCATCAAACATGCCACGGTTTAATGTCTAAAGTGTATGCATATGTGTATGATAATAGCTGTGTGCATTTGAAACAAGTGCATATAACATGACTCATCAGATCTCACTGGACAATCAGTTAGGCATCAAACATGCCACGGTGTAATGTCTAAAGTGTATACATATGTGTATGATAATAGCTGTGTGCATTTGAAACAAGTGCATATAACATGACTCATCAGATCTCACTGGACAATCAGTTAGGCATCAAACATGCCACGGTTCAATGCATAAAGTGTATACATATGTGTATGATAATAGTTGTGTACATTTGAAACAGTGCAGAGAACATGACTCATCAGATCTCACTGGACAATCAGTTAGGCATCAAACATGCCACGGTGTAATGTCTAAAGTGTATGCATATGTGTATGATAATAGCTGTGTGCATTTGAAAAAGTGCATATAACATGACTCATCAGATCTCACTGGACAATCAGTTAGGCATCAAACATGCCACGGTTCAATGTCTAAAGTGTATGCGCATATGTGTATGAGAATAATTGGGTGCACTTGAAACAATTCATATAACATGACTCATCAGATCTCACTGGACAATCAGTTAGGCATCAAACATGCCACGGTTTAATGCATAAAGTGTATACATATGTGTATGAGAATAGCTGTGTGCATTTGAAACAAGTGCATATAACATGACTCATCAGATCTCACGGGACAATCAGTTAGGCATCAAACATGCCACGGTTTAATGCATAAAGTGTATACATATGTGTATGATAATAGTTGTGTACATTTGAAACAGTGCAGAGAACATGACTCATCAGATCTCACTGGACAATCAGTTAGGCATCAAATATGTCATGGCTGCTTAGTCAGATGGCCTACTGATTGGTCCTTGGAACAAAATGGCTGAGCCCAGGGGCGCCAGACCATAGGAACTTCGCATCACAGCCCATCCTCCCTTTTCCACAACATGGCCGATGCTACAACAGCGTCCGACATCGTTCCGTAACTATACAGTTATTCTACAAAGAACAAGTAGCCTGAAGAAGGTTCTTCTTAGAACCGAAACGTCGCGATTAATTTACTTGTTCAAAATATGGTTCACCTGAACAGAAAATAAAAGGTAAAACAACTCTTGTAAACTTTTTTCTGAGCCACATGCTAACGAGGCTAAGCTAAGCTAACCTAGCCTCACCATGTTCCACCACGGCCGTGACCGCGGCGAGGAGTGGACGGTTGTCAACTACGGGAGAGGCCGCAGACAGCGGAGCCAGCGCCCGAGGTCACCCACCAGACCTGCGTCCCCTCGCCGACGTCGGGACCCTTCATACAACCACCACAGGTACCCAGCAGACGGCCGCAGCCGCGGGGATCCATCAGACGTCGGTCACCGCGAGGATCCATCAGATGTCCGCCGCCGCCGCGGGTATCCATCAGACGTTCGTCACCGCGAGGATCCATCAGACGTCGTCCGCCGCCGCGGGGATCCATCAGACGTCCGCCGCCGCGGATATACAGCGGATGTCCGCCGCAGGTATCCAGCGGACATCCGCCGGAGGGATCCATCAGACGTCCGCCGCAGACATCCATCGGACGTCCGCCATCACGGGCATCCATCGGACGTCCACCACCGCAGGGATCCATCAGATGTCCCCCGCAGGTGTCCACCAGACGTCCGCCGGAGGGATCCATCAGACGGCCGCCGCAGGACGTATGCCTCCGTCACGAGGACCGGACTCGGACCCGACGGGGACCGCCCTTCTCGGCGCCGTAACTATAATGGCAGAGAAGCAAACTATAAGACACAATTCGTGGACCGCAGGACCGTCCAGAGACCGGCGGAGTACCGGTCCAACATGCCACGTAATAAACGTAAGATCGACCACACACACAACACAGGTCAGCAACAGCTACAACACAATGAAAGCCATCAGAATAGACCCAGATCCGATGATCCAGACTTTGGGCTTAAATGCCGCATTCTACACAGAGTGATTAAAACAGCGCATCACCTCACAAATGTGAGTGCAGACCAGCCGCCCCGCACAATTAACAGAGTGATTAATCAGCTATCCACGCTAATTAAACCCGCGGTACCGAATGCCGACACCCAGAGGCTAATTGAAGGAAATGCTAAAAACTGGGCCCACACCACACTGATTATACTTCAGGACCATTATGAAAACGTCATAAAGAGTGAGATAGATAAACTTTATAAACTCTCACCTCACGATTGGAGCGGCCCCTTTGAAGTAGCCTCAGCCTGGGCGAAGAGAAACCTCGGTAGCAGATTAGCACCCGACACACTGGCCGAGGCTAGAGGCGTTGTTGGGGAGACACTTCTCATCCTGCATGCGGGGGACAGTCCTTCACCGACGACCAGAACTGCAGCGGTCCAAAATGGCACCGTGCTGCACCCAGAGCTACAGGCTCCACCTAACGGAGCTACAAATGCGTCGGTGGCTGACGTCACACGCTCAGTCACAGCGGAGGTACATGGGGCACCAACCAACACGGTTCCTCTGACGCCCGTTACACCACCACACAGAGTGGTCCCATCCGTCCAGGAAACACAGGCCCTTAGTAGACCTGCAGACAGCCTAACACAAGGGACTGACATGGTTCTGGACACTACTCCGATGCCCCTGTCAGACATTTGGCCCCTCTCACAACATAGTGAGAACACACAAAACATAGTTCCACCTACACCGACTCCTCAACAGCTCCATCCACAATCACAAAGACCACTAAGACTGTTTACCAGGAGGACAGCTAGTCCACGAGAGGCCCCCCCGGCCCCCCTGCTTCTTCTTCGGGCCCCCCCACACCACAATGGATGTGTGGCTTCCATAACGAGCTCCATCATGGAGCTCTCACAGCAGGAGCTGGATCCACTAGTGGATGAGGAAGACGGAGAGCCGCACCCTCCTGTTCCAGACAGCGTGCAGTCCACCAGACCGACGACCGGCAGTCTTCAAACAGCGGTGCAGACTCGACTGGATTCGACTCCAAGAGGGACGGTCATCACACCACAGTCACTGATGTTACACCGACCTACGAAACATCTCACCACTTCGAGAAAGTTGCAAGATTGGAGCCTCACGGTTGGCAAAAAATGGCTAATCATGGGTGACTCAAATACCAACAGATTCCCACCACACAACAATCCAGATCTACAAATTGACGCCTTCCCAGGTGCCACCTTCAGAAACGCAGAAGAGCTACTGGACAAAGCCAGATCCACAGCCACGGTGGAAAAAATCATCCTGGCCTTTGGCCTAAACAACCGTGTCCAAAAGACCAAAGAGACAGCTATCAAACAGCTGCAGAGAGCGCTTAAGTTGGCCCAAGAGAAGTTTCCGTGGGCGGAAATTTTCATTCCACAGATCAACTTCTCCCCCAATCTTCCAACGAGAGAGAAAATGCGTCTCACACACCTGAACGCGTACATCTCTGACCTGGGTGAGTATATTCCGTCTCTACCAAGCACTGACTTTAAAACAGGACCAGATAACCTGCACTGGACTTATGACACAGCTCAGCGCATGCTGGACCACTGGTGCACTTACTTAAACTAATTGTCCCCATAAACCTGCCTCCACAGGAGGGGGATAAGACTGTTATTAATTTAACAAAAAACTTTAAGTTAACTGCACCACAATTTGCTCTGCTTAACAAAGGCTTGAACTTTATCCCCACAAAGGGCACAAACAAAGACATTAAGGAACAAAGCCGTTATGATACTCAGCAATACCATAGGAAGCTGAAACTGGCAGCTTATTATGAACATGCAAAAGACTCTGAACCGCTGCCTTTCATTCAGAAATCAGTCTGGACTCCCCCCCAGGGACAAACACCCAGTGAAATCACGGCTCTCATCAAGGCGGATCTTCAATATTTGGATGCTGAGTTTAGGGTCCATCGTGTACCACCAAACCTGAGTACTGAAGAGGTTAGAGCACTGACAGAACTGAACAGTAACAAACACATCATCATCAAGCCAGCTGATAAAGGCAGTGCTATGGTCATTATGGACAGAGAACAGTATGTATGGGAGGGTTATCGACAACTCAACGACCCCAAATACTACACTAAATTGACCAAACCTATTTATCCAGAAACGATTCCAATCATGAACAAAATTATCCAAACTCTCTATGAGAAAAGGTTTATTAAGGCAAAACAAAAATATTATTTAATGGGCAACTCGGAACCCAGAGCCAGATTATTTTACATGCTGCCCAAAATCCACAAGGATCCAACTAAGTGGAGCAAACCACATGAAATCCCTCCAGGTAGACCCATTGTGTCTGACTGCAGCAGTGAAACATATTACACTGCAGAATACCTGGACTTCTTCCTCAATCCTCTCTCGACCACACACCCCAGTTACATTAAGGACACGTACCACTTTATCAACATAGTAAAAAAACTGCACATTCCTGACAACTCCATTCTTTTTACAATTGACATAGACAGTCTATATACAAATATTGACTTCAAAGAAGGCATGCAAGCCATAAAAAATGCATTTCGGAAACACCCAAACAAAAAAAGACCAGAAAAAGAATTATTACAGTTATTAGAGATTAATTTGACCAAAAATGACTTCACATTTAATGGAGAATTTTTCCTGCAAATTAAAGGTACAGCTATGGGGAAGAAATTTGCTCCCGCATATGCAAACATCTTTATGGCTGAATGGGAGGAGTCAGCCCTAAAAACATGTCCTAAAAAACCTCTGTACTACTACAGGTTTTTAGATGACATCTGGGGGGTGTGGCCTCATACGAGAGAGGACTTTGACACATTTTTGAACACGCTGAATAATCACAGTGAATCAATCAAGCTAAAATCAACCAGCAGTTTGACCTCTGTCGATTTCTTGGACACCACCACTTTTAAGAACGACAGGTTCAAGGAGACCCACACACTAGCGATCAAAGTGTTCTTTAAAGAGACAGACACCCACGCTCTGCTCTATAAAACTAGCTTCCACCCAAAGCACACCTATGCAGGCTTGATTAAGTCACAATTGTTGAGGTTTCACAGAATTTGCACTGAAGAGGAAGATTTTAATTCGGCAGTCAGAGTGCTGTTTCGAGCTTTGTCCACCAGAGGGTACTCTAGGACCTTCCTTAGAAAATGCAGAAGGTCATTTCAGCAAACTAGACCACCAGTAGTAACTTGTAACCTTCCATTTGTGACGACATTTTCCCCGTCAACTGTTGAACTAATTAGACAAAGTAAGAGGAACTTTCAAAAACACATTACAGGAACATCAACATTACAAAACTATAGCATTATTGCTGCATTCAGGAAAAACAAGAATTTACAGGATCTCCTGGTAAAAGCGAAAATTAAACCCCTCTTTGACCCTAAAACCAGAGTACAGGGCCAGTATTTTAAACACCAAAACTGGTTCACTAATCGGTACACAAAAGAGGTCTTTCAGACAATGACCCGTGGCAGTCTAAAGTCCAAAAATTGTATATATCTGATTTCTTGTAAAAAGTGTGGTTTACAGTATGTGGGTGAAACGGGGAACACCATTTCTACTCGATTCACTCAACACAAATACAACATACTGAAGAGGAAAAAGATGGAGACACCTTTTGTGAAACACTTCCTATTACATGGATGGAAATCTGTTTTAACGACTGTCATTGAGTGTAACCCCAGGTGGAACATTTCCCAGAGGAAAAGGGCTGAAAGGATCTGGATTGCCAGACTGGATACAAGACATCCTAAAGGCTTGAATGAGAGGTAGGTGCTTCAGGATGTGAGGTAGTGATGGACAGTGCACAGATCACCTTGCTGGCTTCCAGCATAGTGATCACAATCCCCTAACACCTAACCAGCCCGTGCCTCCTGCCTCATATCTCTGTTGCTCTGCTCCTCTCATGTAGCCTGCCCTGCTTTCTTGCCCTAATCTCAACCACTCCCTCTCCTCGCCTAAACCTAACTATTCGACCCCCTGCCTAAACCTAACCATTCGACCCCCCGCCTAAGCCTAACCATTCGGCCAACGCCTAAACCTAACCATTCGACCCCCCCGCCTAAACCTAACCATTCGGCCCTCCCGCCTAAGCCTAACCATTCGGCTCCCGCCTGGACCTGACCGTTCGTATATGTACACATGTGTGTATATATATATGTATATGTATGTGTATATATATGTGTGTAGGTATGTATGTGTATGCAGGTGGGTGTATGGGCATATTTACGTGTGTGTGTGTGTTTATGGCGGCTCATGTAGCATGTCTGACTGGGCCTGATCGGGCACTCAGTACTACATAGAGTGGAACACACTGGAACGTCCAGATGCATGTACATGCAGGTTTGGTTTTGGAGCAGTCCATGTGGCATCACTTCCCAGACCGCAGGAGGTGGGCGGTGACAAATGGATGGAGGACGGCACGGCTTCAGGTCGAAGATGTTTCTGCGGACAAATGGATGTGGGAGTACATTTGAAACAATTCGTAAAACATGACTCATCAGATCTCAATGGACAATCAGTTAGGCATCAAACATGCCACGGTTTAATGTCTAAAGTGTATGCGCATATGTGTATGATAATAGTTGTGTGCACTTGAAACAGGGCATATAACATGACTCATCAGATCTCACTGGACAATCAGTTAGGCATCAAACATGCCACGGGGTAATGTCTAAAGTGTATGCGCATATGTGTATGAGAATAATTGGGTGCACTTGAAACAATTCATATAACATGACTCATCAGATCTCACTGGACAATCAGTTAGGCATCAAACATGCCACGGTGTAATGTCTAAAGTGTATACATATGTGTATGATAATAGCTGTGTGCATTTGAAAAAGTGCATACAACATGACTCATCAGATCTCACTGGACAATCAGTTAGGCATCAAACATGCCACGGTTTAATGTCTAAAGTGTATGCATATGTGTATGATAATAGCTGTGTGCATTTGAAACAAGTGCATATAACATGACTCATCAGATCTCACTGGACAATCAGTTAGGCATCAAACATGCCACGGTGTAATGTCTAAAGTGTATACATATGTGTATGATAATAGCTGTGTGCATTTGAAACAAGTGCATATAACATGACTCATCAGATCTCACTGGACAATCAGTTAGGCATCAAACATGCCACGGTTCAATGCATAAAGTGTATACATATGTGTATGATAATAGTTGTGTACATTTGAAACAGTGCAGAGAACATGACTCATCAGATCTCACTGGACAATCAGTTAGGCATCAAACATGCCACGGTGTAATGTCTAAAGTGTATGCATATGTGTATGATAATAGCTGTGTGCATTTGAAAAAGTGCATATAACATGACTCATCAGATCTCACTGGACAATCAGTTAGGCATCAAACATGCCACGGTTCAATGTCTAAAGTGTATGCGCATATGTGCATGAGAATAATTGGGTGCACTTGAAACAATTCATATAACATGACTCATCAGATCTCACTGGACAATCAGTTAGGCATCAAACATGCCACGGTTTAATGCATAAAGTGTATACATATGTGTATGAGAATAGCTGTGTGCATTTGAAACAAGTGCATATAACATGACTCATCAGATCTCACGGGACAATCAGTTAGGCATCAAACATGCCACGGTTTAATGCATAAAGTGTATACATATGTGTATGATAATAGTTGTGTACATTTGAAACAGTGCAGAGAACATGACTCATCAGATCTCACTGGACAATCAGTTAGGCATCAAATATGTCATGGCTGCTTAGTCAGATGGCCTACTGATTGGTCCTTGGAACAAAATGGCTGAGCCCAGGGGCGCCAGACCATAGGAACTTCGCATCACAGCCCATCCTCCCTTTTCCACAACATGGCCGATGCTACAACAGCGTCCGACATCGTTCCGTAACTATACAGTTATTCTACAAAGAACAAGTAGCCTGAAGAAGGTTCTTCTTAGAACCGAAACGTCGCGATTAATTTACTTGTTCAAAATATGGTTCACCTGAACAGAAAATAAAAGGTAAAACAACTCTTGTAAACTTTTTTCTGAGCCACATGCTAACGAGGCTAAGCTAAGCTAACCTAGCCTCACCATGTTCCACCACGGCCGTGACCGCGGCGAGGAGTGGACGGTTGTCAACTACGGGAGAGGCCGCAGACAGCGGAGCCAGCGCCCGAGGTCACCCACCAGACCTGCGTCCCCTCGCCGACGTCGGGACCCTTCATACAACCACCACAGGTACCCAGCAGACGGCCGCAGCCGCGGGGATCCATCAGACGTCGGTCACCGCGAGGATCCATCAGATGTCCGCCGCCGCCGCGGGTATCCATCAGACGTTCGTCACCGCGAGGATCCATCAGACGTCGTCCGCCGCCGCGGGGATCCATCAGACGTCCGCCGCCGCGGATATACAGCGGATGTCCGCCGCAGGTATCCAGCGGACATCCGCCGGAGGGATCCATCAGACGTCCGCCGCAGACATCCATCGGACGTCCGCCATCACGGGCATCCATCGGACGTCCACCACCGCAGGGATCCATCAGATGTCCCCCGCAGGTGTCCACCAGACGTCCGCCGGAGGGATCCATCAGACGGCCGCCGCAGGACGTATGCCTCCGTCACGAGGACCGGACTCGGACCCGACGGGGACCGCCCTTCTCGGCGCCGTAACTATAATGGCAGAGAAGCAAACTATAAGACACAATTCGTGGACCGCAGGACCGTCCAGAGACCGGCGGAGTACCGGTCCAACATGCCACGTAATAAACGTAAGATCGACCACACACACAACACAGGTCAGCAACAGCTACAACACAATGAAAGCCATCAGAATAGACCCAGATCCGATGATCCAGACTTTGGGCTTAAATGCCGCATTCTACACAGAGTGATTAAAACAGCGCATCACCTCACAAATGTGAGTGCAGACCAGCCGCCCCGCACAATTAACAGAGTGATTAATCAGCTATCCACGCTAATTAAACCCGCGGTACCGAATGCCGACACCCAGAGGCTAATTGAAGGAAATGCTAAAAACTGGGCCCACACCACACTGATTATACTTCAGGACCATTATGAAAACGTCATAAAGAGTGAGATAGATAAACTTTATAAACTCTCACCTCACGATTGGAGCGGCCCCTTTGAAGTAGCCTCAGCCTGGGCGAAGAGAAACCTCGGTAGCAGATTAGCACCCGACACACTGGCCGAGGCTAGAGGCGTTGTTGGGGAGACACTTCTCATCCTGCATGCGGGGGACAGTCCTTCACCGACGACCAGAACTGCAGCGGTCCAAAATGGCACCGTGCTGCACCCAGAGCTACAGGCTCCACCTAACGGAGCTACAAATGCGTCGGTGGCTGACGTCACACGCTCAGTCACAGCGGAGGTACATGGGGCACCAACCAACACGGTTCCTCTGACGCCCGTTACACCACCACACAGAGTGGTCCCATCCGTCCAGGAAACACAGGCCCTTAGTAGACCTGCAGACAGCCTAACACAAGGGACTGACATGGTTCTGGACACTACTCCGATGCCCCTGTCAGACATTTGGCCCCTCTCACAACATAGTGAGAACACACAAAACATAGTTCCACCTACACCGACTCCTCAACAGCTCCATCCACAATCACAAAGACCACTAAGACTGTTTACCAGGAGGACAGCTAGTCCACGAGAGGCCCCCCCGGCCCCCCTGCTTCTTCTTCGGGCCCCCCCACACCACAATGGATGTGTGGCTTCCATAACGAGCTCCATCATGGAGCTCTCACAGCAGGAGCTGGATCCACTAGTGGATGAGGAAGACGGAGAGCCGCACCCTCCTGTTCCAGACAGCGTGCAGTCCACCAGACCGACGACCGGCAGTCTTCAAACAGCGGTGCAGACTCGACTGGATTCGACTCCAAGAGGGACGGTCATCACACCACAGTCACTGATGTTACACCGACCTACGAAACATCTCACCACTTCGAGAAAGTTGCAAGATTGGAGCCTCACGGTTGGCAAAAAATGGCTAATCATGGGTGACTCAAATACCAACAGATTCCCACCACACAACAATCCAGATCTACAAATTGACGCCTTCCCAGGTGCCACCTTCAGAAACGCAGAAGAGCTACTGGACAAAGCCAGATCCACAGCCACGGTGGAAAAAATCATCCTGGCCTTTGGCCTAAACAACCGTGTCCAAAAGACCAAAGAGACAGCTATCAAACAGCTGCAGAGAGCGCTTAAGTTGGCCCAAGAGAAGTTTCCGTGGGCGGAAATTTTCATTCCACAGATCAACTTCTCCCCCAATCTTCCAACGAGAGAGAAAATGCGTCTCACACACCTGAACGCGTACATCTCTGACCTGGGTGAGTATATTCCGTCTCTACCAAGCACTGACTTTAAAACAGGACCAGATAACCTGCACTGGACTTATGACACAGCTCAGCGCATGCTGGACCACTGGTGCACTTACTTAAACTAATTGTCCCCATAAACCTGCCTCCACAGGAGGGGGATAAGACTGTTATTAATTTAACAAAAAACTTTAAGTTAACTGCACCACAATTTGCTCTGCTTAACAAAGGCTTGAACTTTATCCCCACAAAGGGCACAAACAAAGACATTAAGGAACAAAGCCGTTATGATACTCAGCAATACCATAGGAAGCTGAAACTGGCAGCTTATTATGAACATGCAAAAGACTCTGAACCGCTGCCTTTCATTCAGAAATCAGTCTGGACTCCCCCCCAGGGACAAACACCCAGTGAAATCACGGCTCTCATCAAGGCGGATCTTCAATATTTGGATGCTGAGTTTAGGGTCCATCGTGTACCACCAAACCTGAGTACTGAAGAGGTTAGAGCACTGACAGAACTGAACAGTAACAAACACATCATCATCAAGCCAGCTGATAAAGGCAGTGCTATGGTCATTATGGACAGAGAACAGTATGTATGGGAGGGTTATCGACAACTCAACGACCCCAAATACTACACTAAATTGACCAAACCTATTTATCCAGAAACGATTCCAATCATGAACAAAATTATCCAAACTCTCTATGAGAAAAGGTTTATTAAGGCAAAACAAAAATATTATTTAATGGGCAACTCGGAACCCAGAGCCAGATTATTTTACATGCTGCCCAAAATCCACAAGGATCCAACTAAGTGGAGCAAACCACATGAAATCCCTCCAGGTAGACCCATTGTGTCTGACTGCAGCAGTGAAACATATTACACTGCAGAATACCTGGACTTCTTCCTCAATCCTCTCTCGACCACACACCCCAGTTACATTAAGGACACGTACCACTTTATCAACATAGTAAAAAAACTGCACATTCCTGACAACTCCATTCTTTTTACAATTGACATAGACAGTCTATATACAAATATTGACTTCAAAGAAGGCATGCAAGCCATAAAAAATGCATTTCGGAAACACCCAAACAAAAAAAGACCAGAAAAAGAATTATTACAGTTATTAGAGATTAATTTGACCAAAAATGACTTCACATTTAATGGAGAATTTTTCCTGCAAATTAAAGGTACAGCTATGGGGAAGAAATTTGCTCCCGCATATGCAAACATCTTTATGGCTGAATGGGAGGAGTCAGCCCTAAAAACATGTCCTAAAAAACCTCTGTACTACTACAGGTTTTTAGATGACATCTGGGGGGTGTGGCCTCATACGAGAGAGGACTTTGACACATTTTTGAACACGCTGAATAATCACAGTGAATCAATCAAGCTAAAATCAACCAGCAGTTTGACCTCTGTCGATTTCTTGGACACCACCACTTTTAAGAACGACAGGTTCAAGGAGACCCACACACTAGCGATCAAAGTGTTCTTTAAAGAGACAGACACCCACGCTCTGCTCTATAAAACTAGCTTCCACCCAAAGCACACCTATGCAGGCTTGATTAAGTCACAATTGTTGAGGTTTCACAGAATTTGCACTGAAGAGGAAGATTTTAATTCGGCAGTCAGAGTGCTGTTTCGAGCTTTGTCCACCAGAGGGTACTCTAGGACCTTCCTTAGAAAATGCAGAAGGTCATTTCAGCAAACTAGACCACCAGTAGTAACTTGTAACCTTCCATTTGTGACGACATTTTCCCCGTCAACTGTTGAACTAATTAGACAAAGTAAGAGGAACTTTCAAAAACACATTACAGGAACATCAACATTACAAAACTATAGCATTATTGCTGCATTCAGGAAAAACAAGAATTTACAGGATCTCCTGGTAAAAGCGAAAATTAAACCCCTCTTTGACCCTAAAACCAGAGTACAGGGCCAGTATTTTAAACACCAAAACTGGTTCACTAATCGGTACACAAAAGAGGTCTTTCAGACAATGACCCGTGGCAGTCTAAAGTCCAAAAATTGTATATATCTGATTTCTTGTAAAAAGTGTGGTTTACAGTATGTGGGTGAAACGGGGAACACCATTTCTACTCGATTCACTCAACACAAATACAACATACTGAAGAGGAAAAAGATGGAGACACCTTTTGTGAAACACTTCCTATTACATGGATGGAAATCTGTTTTAACGACTGTCATTGAGTGTAACCCCAGGTGGAACATTTCCCAGAGGAAAAGGGCTGAAAGGATCTGGATTGCCAGACTGGATACAAGACATCCTAAAGGCTTGAATGAGAGGTAGGTGCTTCAGGATGTGAGGTAGTGATGGACAGTGCACAGATCACCTTGCTGGCTTCCAGCATAGTGATCACAATCCCCTAACACCTAACCAGCCCGTGCCTCCTGCCTCATATCTCTGTTGCTCTGCTCCTCTCATGTAGCCTGCCCTGCTTTCTTGCCCTAATCTCAACCACTCCCTCTCCTCGCCTAAACCTAACTATTCGACCCCCTGCCTAAACCTAACCATTCGACCCCCCGCCTAAGCCTAACCATTCGGCCAACGCCTAAACCTAACCATTCGACCCCCCCGCCTAAACCTAACCATTCGGCCCTCCCGCCTAAGCCTAACCATTCGGCTCCCGCCTGGACCTGACCGTTCGTATATGTACACATGTGTGTATATATATATGTATATGTATGTGTATATATATGTGTGTAGGTATGTATGTGTATGCAGGTGGGTGTATGGGCATATTTACGTGTGTGTGTGTGTTTATGGCGGCTCATGTAGCATGTCTGACTGGGCCTGATCGGGCACTCAGTACTACATAGAGTGGAACACACTGGAACGTCCAGATGCATGTACATGCAGGTTTGGTTTTGGAGCAGTCCATGTGGCATCACTTCCCAGACCGCAGGAGGTGGGCGGTGACAAATGGATGGAGGACGGCACGGCTTCAGGTCGAAGATGTTTCTGCGGACAAATGGATGTGGGAGTACATTTGAAACAATTCGTAAAACATGACTCATCAGATCTCAATGGACAATCAGTTAGGCATCAAACATGCCACGGTTTAATGTCTAAAGTGTATGCGCATATGTGTATGATAATAGTTGTGTGCACTTGAAACAGGGCATATAACATGACTCATCAGATCTCACTGGACAATCAGTTAGGCATCAAACATGCCACGGGGTAATGTCTAAAGTGTATGCGCATATGTGTATGAGAATAATTGGGTGCACTTGAAACAATTCATATAACATGACTCATCAGATCTCACTGGACAATCAGTTAGGCATCAAACATGCCACGGTGTAATGTCTAAAGTGTATACATATGTGTATGATAATAGCTGTGTGCATTTGAAAAAGTGCATACAACATGACTCATCAGATCTCACTGGACAATCAGTTAGGCATCAAACATGCCACGGTTTAATGTCTAAAGTGTATGCATATGTGTATGATAATAGCTGTGTGCATTTGAAACAAGTGCATATAACATGACTCATCAGATCTCACTGGACAATCAGTTAGGCATCAAACATGCCACGGTGTAATGTCTAAAGTGTATACATATGTGTATGATAATAGCTGTGTGCATTTGAAACAAGTGCATATAACATGACTCATCAGATCTCACTGGACAATCAGTTAGGCATCAAACATGCCACGGTTCAATGCATAAAGTGTATACATATGTGTATGATAATAGTTGTGTACATTTGAAACAGTGCAGAGAACATGACTCATCAGATCTCACTGGACAATCAGTTAGGCATCAAACATGCCACGGTGTAATGTCTAAAGTGTATGCATATGTGTATGATAATAGCTGTGTGCATTTGAAAAAGTGCATATAACATGACTCATCAGATCTCACTGGACAATCAGTTAGGCATCAAACATGCCACGGTTCAATGTCTAAAGTGTATGCGCATATGTGTATGAGAATAATTGGGTGCACTTGAAACAATTCATATAACATGACTCATCAGATCTCACTGGACAATCAGTTAGGCATCAAACATGCCACGGTTTAATGCATAAAGTGTATACATATGTGTATGAGAATAGCTGTGTGCATTTGAAACAAGTGCATATAACATGACTCATCAGATCTCACGGGACAATCAGTTAGGCATCAAACATGCCACGGTTTAATGCATAAAGTGTATACATATGTGTATGATAATAGTTGTGTACATTTGAAACAGTGCAGAGAACATGACTCATCAGATCTCACTGGACAATCAGTTAGGCATCAAATATGTCATGGCTGCTTAGTCAGATGGCCTACTGATTGGTCCTTGGAACAAAATGGCTGAGCCCAGGGGCGCCAGACCATAGGAACTTCGCATCACAGCCCATCCTCCCTTTTCCACAACATGGCCGATGCTACAACAGCGTCCGACATCGTTCCGTAACTATACAGTTATTCTACAAAGAACAAGTAGCCTGAAGAAGGTTCTTCTTAGAACCGAAACGTCGCGATTAATTTACTTGTTCAAAATATGGTTCACCTGAACAGAAAATAAAAGGTAAAACAACTCTTGTAAACTTTTTTCTGAGCCACATGCTAACGAGGCTAAGCTAAGCTAACCTAGCCTCACCATGTTCCACCACGGCCGTGACCGCGGCGAGGAGTGGACGGTTGTCAACTACGGGAGAGGCCGCAGACAGCGGAGCCAGCGCCCGAGGTCACCCACCAGACCTGCGTCCCCTCGCCGACGTCGGGACCCTTCATACAACCACCACAGGTACCCAGCAGACGGCCGCAGCCGCGGGGATCCATCAGACGTCGGTCACCGCGAGGATCCATCAGATGTCCGCCGCCGCCGCGGGTATCCATCAGACGTTCGTCACCGCGAGGATCCATCAGACGTCGTCCGCCGCCGCGGGGATCCATCAGACGTCCGCCGCCGCGGATATACAGCGGATGTCCGCCGCAGGTATCCAGCGGACATCCGCCGGAGGGATCCATCAGACGTCCGCCGCAGACATCCATCGGACGTCCGCCATCACGGGCATCCATCGGACGTCCACCACCGCAGGGATCCATCAGATGTCCCCCGCAGGTGTCCACCAGACGTCCGCCGGAGGGATCCATCAGACGGCCGCCGCAGGACGTATGCCTCCGTCACGAGGACCGGACTCGGACCCGACGGGGACCGCCCTTCTCGGCGCCGTAACTATAATGGCAGAGAAGCAAACTATAAGACACAATTCGTGGACCGCAGGACCGTCCAGAGACCGGCGGAGTACCGGTCCAACATGCCACGTAATAAACGTAAGATCGACCACACACACAACACAGGTCAGCAACAGCTACAACACAATGAAAGCCATCAGAATAGACCCAGATCCGATGATCCAGACTTTGGGCTTAAATGCCGCATTCTACACAGAGTGATTAAAACAGCGCATCACCTCACAAATGTGAGTGCAGACCAGCCGCCCCGCACAATTAACAGAGTGATTAATCAGCTATCCACGCTAATTAAACCCGCGGTACCGAATGCCGACACCCAGAGGCTAATTGAAGGAAATGCTAAAAACTGGGCCCACACCACACTGATTATACTTCAGGACCATTATGAAAACGTCATAAAGAGTGAGATAGATAAACTTTATAAACTCTCACCTCACGATTGGAGCGGCCCCTTTGAAGTAGCCTCAGCCTGGGCGAAGAGAAACCTCGGTAGCAGATTAGCACCCGACACACTGGCCGAGGCTAGAGGCGTTGTTGGGGAGACACTTCTCATCCTGCATGCGGGGGACAGTCCTTCACCGACGACCAGAACTGCAGCGGTCCAAAATGGCACCGTGCTGCACCCAGAGCTACAGGCTCCACCTAACGGAGCTACAAATGCGTCGGTGGCTGACGTCACACGCTCAGTCACAGCGGAGGTACATGGGGCACCAACCAACACGGTTCCTCTGACGCCCGTTACACCACCACACAGAGTGGTCCCATCCGTCCAGGAAACACAGGCCCTTAGTAGACCTGCAGACAGCCTAACACAAGGGACTGACATGGTTCTGGACACTACTCCGATGCCCCTGTCAGACATTTGGCCCCTCTCACAACATAGTGAGAACACACAAAACATAGTTCCACCTACACCGACTCCTCAACAGCTCCATCCACAATCACAAAGACCACTAAGACTGTTTACCAGGAGGACAGCTAGTCCACGAGAGGCCCCCCCGGCCCCCCTGCTTCTTCTTCGGGCCCCCCCACACCACAATGGATGTGTGGCTTCCATAACGAGCTCCATCATGGAGCTCTCACAGCAGGAGCTGGATCCACTAGTGGATGAGGAAGACGGAGAGCCGCACCCTCCTGTTCCAGACAGCGTGCAGTCCACCAGACCGACGACCGGCAGTCTTCAAACAGCGGTGCAGACTCGACTGGATTCGACTCCAAGAGGGACGGTCATCACACCACAGTCACTGATGTTACACCGACCTACGAAACATCTCACCACTTCGAGAAAGTTGCAAGATTGGAGCCTCACGGTTGGCAAAAAATGGCTAATCATGGGTGACTCAAATACCAACAGATTCCCACCACACAACAATCCAGATCTACAAATTGACGCCTTCCCAGGTGCCACCTTCAGAAACGCAGAAGAGCTACTGGACAAAGCCAGATCCACAGCCACGGTGGAAAAAATCATCCTGGCCTTTGGCCTAAACAACCGTGTCCAAAAGACCAAAGAGACAGCTATCAAACAGCTGCAGAGAGCGCTTAAGTTGGCCCAAGAGAAGTTTCCGTGGGCGGAAATTTTCATTCCACAGATCAACTTCTCCCCCAATCTTCCAACGAGAGAGAAAATGCGTCTCACACACCTGAACGCGTACATCTCTGACCTGGGTGAGTATATTCCGTCTCTACCAAGCACTGACTTTAAAACAGGACCAGATAACCTGCACTGGACTTATGACACAGCTCAGCGCATGCTGGACCACTGGTGCACTTACTTAAACTAATTGTCCCCATAAACCTGCCTCCACAGGAGGGGGATAAGACTGTTATTAATTTAACAAAAAACTTTAAGTTAACTGCACCACAATTTGCTCTGCTTAACAAAGGCTTGAACTTTATCCCCACAAAGGGCACAAACAAAGACATTAAGGAACAAAGCCGTTATGATACTCAGCAATACCATAGGAAGCTGAAACTGGCAGCTTATTATGAACATGCAAAAGACTCTGAACCGCTGCCTTTCATTCAGAAATCAGTCTGGACTCCCCCCCAGGGACAAACACCCAGTGAAATCACGGCTCTCATCAAGGCGGATCTTCAATATTTGGATGCTGAGTTTAGGGTCCATCGTGTACCACCAAACCTGAGTACTGAAGAGGTTAGAGCACTGACAGAACTGAACAGTAACAAACACATCATCATCAAGCCAGCTGATAAAGGCAGTGCTATGGTCATTATGGACAGAGAACAGTATGTATGGGAGGGTTATCGACAACTCAACGACCCCAAATACTACACTAAATTGACCAAACCTATTTATCCAGAAACGATTCCAATCATGAACAAAATTATCCAAACTCTCTATGAGAAAAGGTTTATTAAGGCAAAACAAAAATATTATTTAATGGGCAACTCGGAACCCAGAGCCAGATTATTTTACATGCTGCCCAAAATCCACAAGGATCCAACTAAGTGGAGCAAACCACATGAAATCCCTCCAGGTAGACCCATTGTGTCTGACTGCAGCAGTGAAACATATTACACTGCAGAATACCTGGACTTCTTCCTCAATCCTCTCTCGACCACACACCCCAGTTACATTAAGGACACGTACCACTTTATCAACATAGTAAAAAAACTGCACATTCCTGACAACTCCATTCTTTTTACAATTGACATAGACAGTCTATATACAAATATTGACTTCAAAGAAGGCATGCAAGCCATAAAAAATGCATTTCGGAAACACCCAAACAAAAAAAGACCAGAAAAAGAATTATTACAGTTATTAGAGATTAATTTGACCAAAAATGACTTCACATTTAATGGAGAATTTTTCCTGCAAATTAAAGGTACAGCTATGGGGAAGAAATTTGCTCCCGCATATGCAAACATCTTTATGGCTGAATGGGAGGAGTCAGCCCTAAAAACATGTCCTAAAAAACCTCTGTACTACTACAGGTTTTTAGATGACATCTGGGGGGTGTGGCCTCATACGAGAGAGGACTTTGACACATTTTTGAACACGCTGAATAATCACAGTGAATCAATCAAGCTAAAATCAACCAGCAGTTTGACCTCTGTCGATTTCTTGGACACCACCACTTTTAAGAACGACAGGTTCAAGGAGACCCACACACTAGCGATCAAAGTGTTCTTTAAAGAGACAGACACCCACGCTCTGCTCTATAAAACTAGCTTCCACCCAAAGCACACCTATGCAGGCTTGATTAAGTCACAATTGTTGAGGTTTCACAGAATTTGCACTGAAGAGGAAGATTTTAATTCGGCAGTCAGAGTGCTGTTTCGAGCTTTGTCCACCAGAGGGTACTCTAGGACCTTCCTTAGAAAATGCAGAAGGTCATTTCAGCAAACTAGACCACCAGTAGTAACTTGTAACCTTCCATTTGTGACGACATTTTCCCCGTCAACTGTTGAACTAATTAGACAAAGTAAGAGGAACTTTCAAAAACACATTACAGGAACATCAACATTACAAAACTATAGCATTATTGCTGCATTCAGGAAAAACAAGAATTTACAGGATCTCCTGGTAAAAGCGAAAATTAAACCCCTCTTTGACCCTAAAACCAGAGTACAGGGCCAGTATTTTAAACACCAAAACTGGTTCACTAATCGGTACACAAAAGAGGTCTTTCAGACAATGACCCGTGGCAGTCTAAAGTCCAAAAATTGTATATATCTGATTTCTTGTAAAAAGTGTGGTTTACAGTATGTGGGTGAAACGGGGAACACCATTTCTACTCGATTCACTCAACACAAATACAACATACTGAAGAGGAAAAAGATGGAGACACCTTTTGTGAAACACTTCCTATTACATGGATGGAAATCTGTTTTAACGACTGTCATTGAGTGTAACCCCAGGTGGAACATTTCCCAGAGGAAAAGGGCTGAAAGGATCTGGATTGCCAGACTGGATACAAGACATCCTAAAGGCTTGAATGAGAGGTAGGTGCTTCAGGATGTGAGGTAGTGATGGACAGTGCACAGATCACCTTGCTGGCTTCCAGCATAGTGATCACAATCCCCTAACACCTAACCAGCCCGTGCCTCCTGCCTCATATCTCTGTTGCTCTGCTCCTCTCATGTAGCCTGCCCTGCTTTCTTGCCCTAATCTCAACCACTCCCTCTCCTCGCCTAAACCTAACTATTCGACCCCCTGCCTAAACCTAACCATTCGACCCCCCGCCTAAGCCTAACCATTCGGCCAACGCCTAAACCTAACCATTCGACCCCCCCGCCTAAACCTAACCATTCGGCCCTCCCGCCTAAGCCTAACCATTCGGCTCCCGCCTGGACCTGACCGTTCGTATATGTACACATGTGTGTATATATATATGTATATGTATGTGTATATATATGTGTGTAGGTATGTATGTGTATGCAGGTGGGTGTATGGGCATATTTACGTGTGTGTGTGTGTTTATGGCGGCTCATGTAGCATGTCTGACTGGGCCTGATCGGGCACTCAGTACTACATAGAGTGGAACACACTGGAACGTCCAGATGCATGTACATGCAGGTTTGGTTTTGGAGCAGTCCATGTGGCATCACTTCCCAGACCGCAGGAGGTGGGCGGTGACAAATGGATGGAGGACGGCACGGCTTCAGGTCGAAGATGTTTCTGCGGACAAATGGATGTGGGAGTACATTTGAAACAATTCGTAAAACATGACTCATCAGATCTCAATGGACAATCAGTTAGGCATCAAACATGCCACGGTTTAATGTCTAAAGTGTATGCGCATATGTGTATGATAATAGTTGTGTGCACTTGAAACAGGGCATATAACATGACTCATCAGATCTCACTGGACAATCAGTTAGGCATCAAACATGCCACGGGGTAATGTCTAAAGTGTATGCGCATATGTGTATGAGAATAATTGGGTGCACTTGAAACAATTCATATAACATGACTCATCAGATCTCACTGGACAATCAGTTAGGCATCAAACATGCCACGGTGTAATGTCTAAAGTGTATACATATGTGTATGATAATAGCTGTGTGCATTTGAAAAAGTGCATACAACATGACTCATCAGATCTCACTGGACAATCAGTTAGGCATCAAACATGCCACGGTTTAATGTCTAAAGTGTATGCATATGTGTATGATAATAGCTGTGTGCATTTGAAACAAGTGCATATAACATGACTCATCAGATCTCACTGGACAATCAGTTAGGCATCAAACATGCCACGGTGTAATGTCTAAAGTGTATACATATGTGTATGATAATAGCTGTGTGCATTTGAAACAAGTGCATATAACATGACTCATCAGATCTCACTGGACAATCAGTTAGGCATCAAACATGCCACGGTTCAATGCATAAAGTGTATACATATGTGTATGATAATAGTTGTGTACATTTGAAACAGTGCAGAGAACATGACTCATCAGATCTCACTGGACAATCAGTTAGGCATCAAACATGCCACGGTGTAATGTCTAAAGTGTATGCATATGTGTATGATAATAGCTGTGTGCATTTGAAAAAGTGCATATAACATGACTCATCAGATCTCACTGGACAATCAGTTAGGCATCAAACATGCCACGGTTCAATGTCTAAAGTGTATGCGCATATGTGTATGAGAATAATTGGGTGCACTTGAAACAATTCATATAACATGACTCATCAGATCTCACTGGACAATCAGTTAGGCATCAAACATGCCACGGTTTAATGCATAAAGTGTATACATATGTGTATGAGAATAGCTGTGTGCATTTGAAACAAGTGCATATAACATGACTCATCAGATCTCACGGGACAATCAGTTAGGCATCAAACATGCCACGGTTTAATGCATAAAGTGTATACATATGTGTATGATAATAGTTGTGTACATTTGAAACAGTGCAGAGAACATGACTCATCAGATCTCACTGGACAATCAGTTAGGCATCAAATATGTCATGGCTGCTTAGTCAGATGGCCTACTGATTGGTCCTTGGAACAAAATGGCTGAGCCCAGGGGCGCCAGACCATAGGAACTTCGCATCACAGCCCATCCTCCCTTTTCCACAACATGGCCGATGCTACAACAGCGTCCGACATCGTTCCGTAACTATACAGTTATTCTACAAAGAACAAGTAGCCTGAAGAAGGTTCTTCTTAGAACCGAAACGTCGCGATTAATTTACTTGTTCAAAATATGGTTCACCTGAACAGAAAATAAAAGGTAAAACAACTCTTGTAAACTTTTTTCTGAGCCACATGCTAACGAGGCTAAGCTAAGCTAACCTAGCCTCACCATGTTCCACCACGGCCGTGACCGCGGCGAGGAGTGGACGGTTGTCAACTACGGGAGAGGCCGCAGACAGCGGAGCCAGCGCCCGAGGTCACCCACCAGACCTGCGTCCCCTCGCCGACGTCGGGACCCTTCATACAACCACCACAGGTACCCAGCAGACGGCCGCAGCCGCGGGGATCCATCAGACGTCGGTCACCGCGAGGATCCATCAGATGTCCGCCGCCGCCGCGGGTATCCATCAGACGTTCGTCACCGCGAGGATCCATCAGACGTCGTCCGCCGCCGCGGGGATCCATCAGACGTCCGCCGCCGCGGATATACAGCGGATGTCCGCCGCAGGTATCCAGCGGACATCCGCCGGAGGGATCCATCAGACGTCCGCCGCAGACATCCATCGGACGTCCGCCATCACGGGCATCCATCGGACGTCCACCACCGCAGGGATCCATCAGATGTCCCCCGCAGGTGTCCACCAGACGTCCGCCGGAGGGATCCATCAGACGGCCGCCGCAGGACGTATGCCTCCGTCACGAGGACCGGACTCGGACCCGACGGGGACCGCCCTTCTCGGCGCCGTAACTATAATGGCAGAGAAGCAAACTATAAGACACAATTCGTGGACCGCAGGACCGTCCAGAGACCGGCGGAGTACCGGTCCAACATGCCACGTAATAAACGTAAGATCGACCACACACACAACACAGGTCAGCAACAGCTACAACACAATGAAAGCCATCAGAATAGACCCAGATCCGATGATCCAGACTTTGGGCTTAAATGCCGCATTCTACACAGAGTGATTAAAACAGCGCATCACCTCACAAATGTGAGTGCAGACCAGCCGCCCCGCACAATTAACAGAGTGATTAATCAGCTATCCACGCTAATTAAACCCGCGGTACCGAATGCCGACACCCAGAGGCTAATTGAAGGAAATGCTAAAAACTGGGCCCACACCACACTGATTATACTTCAGGACCATTATGAAAACGTCATAAAGAGTGAGATAGATAAACTTTATAAACTCTCACCTCACGATTGGAGCGGCCCCTTTGAAGTAGCCTCAGCCTGGGCGAAGAGAAACCTCGGTAGCAGATTAGCACCCGACACACTGGCCGAGGCTAGAGGCGTTGTTGGGGAGACACTTCTCATCCTGCATGCGGGGGGACAGTCCTTCACCGACGACCAGAACTGCAGCGGTCCAAAATGGCACCGTGCTGCACCCAGAGCTACAGGCTCCACCTAACGGAGCTACAAATGCGTCGGTGGGCTGACGTCACACGCTCAGTCACAGCGGAGGGTACATGGGGCACCAACCAACACGGTTCCTCTGACGCCCGTTACACCACCACACAGAGTGGTCCCATCCGTCCAGGAAACACAGGCCCTTAGTAGACCTGCAGACAGCCTAACACAAGGGACTGACATGGTTCTGGACACTACTCCGATGCCCCTGTCAGACATTTGGCCCCTCTCACAACATAGTGAGAACACACAAAACATAGTTCCACCTACACCGACTCCTCAACAGCTCCATCCACAATCACAAAGACCACTAAGACTGTTTACCAGGAGGACAGCTAGTCCACGAGAGGCCCCCCCGGCCCCCCTGCTTCTTCTTCGGGCCCCCCCCACACCACAATGGATGTGTGGCTTCCATAACGAGCTCCATCATGGAGCTCTCACAGCAGGAGCTGGATCCACTAGTGGATGAGGAAGACGGAGAGCCGCACCCTCCTGTTCCAGACAGCGTGCAGTCCACCAGACCGACGACCGGCAGTCTTCAAACAGCGGTGCAGACTCGACTGGATTCGACTCCAAGAGGGACGGTCATCACACCACAGTCACTGATGTTACACCGACCTACGAAACATCTCACCACTTCGAGAAAGTTGCAAGATTTGGAGCCTCACGGTTGGCAAAAAATGGCTAATCATGGGTGACTCAAATACCAACAGATTCCCACCACACAACAATCCAGATCTACAAATTGACGCCTTCCCAGGTGCCACCTTCAGAAACGCAGAAGAGCTACTGGACAAAGCCAGATCCACAGCCACGGTGGAAAAAATCATCCTGGCCTTTGGCCTAAACAACCGTGTCCAAAAGACCAAAGAGACAGCTATCAAACAGCTGCAGAGAGCGCTTAAGTTGGCCCAAGAGAAGTTTCCGTGGGCGGAAATTTTCATTCCACAGATCAACTTCTCCCCCAATCTTCCAACGAGAGAGAAAATGCGTCTCACACACCTGAACGCGTACATCTCTGACCTGGGTGAGTATATTCCGTCTCTACCAAGCACTGACTTTAAAACAGGACCAGATAACCTGCACTGGACTTATGACACAGCTCAGCGCATGCTGGACCACTGGTGCACTTACTTAAACTAATTGTCCCCATAAACCTGCCTCCACAGGAGGGGGATAAGACTGTTATTAATTTAACAAAAAACTTTAAGTTAACTGCACCACAATTTGCTCTGCTTAACAAAGGCTTGAACTTTATCCCCACAAAGGGCACAAACAAAGACATTAAGGAACAAAGCCGTTATGATACTCAGCAATACCATAGGAAGCTGAAACTGGCAGCTTATTATGAACATGCAAAAGACTCTGAACCGCTGCCTTTCATTCAGAAATCAGTCTGGACTCCCCCCCAGGGACAAACACCCAGTGAAATCACGGCTCTCATCAAGGCGGATCTTCAATATTTGGATGCTGAGTTTAGGGTCCATCGTGTACCACCAAACCTGAGTACTGAAGAGGTTAGAGCACTGACAGAACTGAACAGTAACAAACACATCATCATCAAGCCAGCTGATAAAGGCAGTGCTATGGTCATTATGGACAGAGAACAGTATGTATGGGAGGGTTATCGACAACTCAACGACCCCAAATACTACACTAAATTGACCAAACCTATTTATCCAGAAACGATTCCAATCATGAACAAAATTATCCAAACTCTCTATGAGAAAAGGTTTATTAAGGCAAAACAAAAATATTATTTAATGGGCAACTCGGAACCCAGAGCCAGATTATTTTACATGCTGCCCAAAATCCACAAGGATCCAACTAAGTGGAGCAAACCACATGAAATCCCTCCAGGTAGACCCATTGTGTCTGACTGCAGCAGTGAAACATATTACACTGCAGAATACCTGGACTTCTTCCTCAATCCTCTCTCGACCACACACCCCAGTTACATTAAGGACACGTACCACTTTATCAACATAGTAAAAAAACTGCACATTCCTGACAACTCCATTCTTTTTACAATTGACATAGACAGTCTATATACAAATATTGACTTCAAAGAAGGCATGCAAGCCATAAAAAATGCATTTCGGAAACACCCAAACAAAAAAAGACCAGAAAAAAGAATTATTACAGTTATTAGAGATTAATTTGACCAAAAATGACTTCACATTTAATGGAGAATTTTTCCTGCAAATTAAAGGTACAGCTATGGGGAAGAAATTTGCTCCCGCATATGCAAACATCTTTATGGCTGAATGGGAGGAGTCAGCCCTAAAAACATGTCCTAAAAAACCTCTGTACTACTACAGGTTTTTAGATGACATCTGGGGGGTGTGGCCTCATACGAGAGAGGACTTTGACACATTTTTGAACACGCTGAATAATCACAGTGAATCAATCAAGCTAAAATCAACCAGCAGTTTGACCTCTGTCGATTTCTTGGACACCACCACTTTTAAGAACGACAGGTTCAAGGAGACCCACACACTAGCGATCAAAGTGTTCTTTAAAGAGACAGACACCCACGCTCTGCTCTATAAAACTAGCTTCCACCCAAAGCACACCTATGCAGGCTTGATTAAGTCACAATTGTTGAGGTTTCACAGAATTTGCACTGAAGAGGAAGATTTTAATTCGGGCAGTCAGAGTGCTGTTTCGAGCTTTGTCCACCAGAGGGGTACTCTAGGACCTTCCTTAGAAAATGCAGAAG
>NW_027466729.1:0-28008 GCF_050575085.1 Anarhichas minor
AAGTCAGTGCTTGGTAGAGACGGAATATACTCACCCAGGTCAGAGATGTACGCGTTCAGGTGTGTGAGACGCATTTTCTCTCTCGTTGGAAGATTGGGGGAGAAGTTGATCTGTGGAATGAAAATTTCCGCCCACGGAAACTTCTCTTGGGCCAACTTAAGCGCTCTCTGCAGCTGTTTGATAGCTGTCTCTTTGGTCTTTTGGACACGGTTGTTTAGGCCAAAGGCCAGGATGATTTTTTCCACCGTGGCTGTGGATCTGGCTTTGTCCAGTAGCTCTTCTGCGTTTCTGAAGGTGGCACCTGGGAAGGCGTCAATTTGTAGATCTGGATTGTTGTGTGGTGGGAATCTGTTGGTATTTGAGTCACCCATGATTAGCCATTTTTTTGCCAACCGTGAGGCTCCAATCTTGCAACTTTCTCGAAGTGGTGAGATGTTTCGTAGGTCGGTGTAACATCAGTGACTGTGGTGTGATGACCGTCCCTCTTGGAGTCGAATCCAGTCGAGTCTGCACCGCTGTTTGAAGACTGCCGGTCGTCGGTCTGGTGGACTGCACGCTGTCTGGAACAGGAGGGTGCGGCTCTCCGTCTTCCTCATCCACTAGTGGATCCAGCTCCTGCTGTGAGAGCTCCATGATGGAGCTCGTTATGGAAGCCACACATCCATTGTGGTGTGGGGGGGCCCGAAGAAGAAGCAGGGGGGCCGGGGGGGCCTCTCGTGGACTAGCTGTCCTCCTGGTAAACAGTCTTAGTGGTCTTTGTGATTGTGGATGGAGCTGTTGAGGAGTCGGTGTAGGTGGAACTATGTTTTGTGTGTTCTCACTATGTTGTGAGAGGGGCCAAATGTCTGACAGGGGCATCGGAGTAGTGTCCAGAACCATGTCAGTCCCTTGTGTTAGGCTGTCTGCAGGTCTACTAAGGGCCTGTGTTTCCTGGACGGATGGGGACCACTCTGTGTGGTGGTGTAACGGGCGTCAGAGGAACCGTGTTGGTTGGTGCCCCATGTACCTCCGCTGTGACTGAGCCGTGTGACGTCAGCCACCGACGCATTTGTAGCTCCGTTAGGTGGAGCCTGTAGCTCTGGGTGCAGCACGGTGCCATTTTGGACCGCTGCAGTTCTGGTCGTCGGTGAAGGACTGTCCCCCGCATGCAGGATGAGAAGTGTCTCCCCAACAACGCCTCTAGCCTCGGCCAGTGTGTCGGGTGCTAATCTGCTACCGAGGTTTCTCTTCGCCCAGGCTGAGGCTACTTCAAAGGGGCCGCTCCAATCGTGAGGTGAGAGTTTATAAAGTTTATCTATCTCACTCTTTATGACGTTTTCATAATGGTCCTGAAGTATAATCAGTGTGGTGTGGGCCCAGTTTTTAGCATTTCCTTCAATTAGCCTCTGGGTGTCGGCATTCGGTACCGCGGGTTTAATTAGCGTGGATAGCTGATTAATCACTCTGTTAATTGTGCGGGGCGGCTGGTCTGCACTCACATTTGTGAGGTGATGCGCTGTTTTAATCACTCTGTGTAGAATGCGGCATTTAAGCCCAAAGTCTGGATCATCGGATCTGGGTCTATTCTGATGGCTTTCATTGTGTTGTAGCTGTTGCTGACCTGTGTTGTGTGTGTGGTCGATCTTACGTTTATTACGTGGCATGTTGGACCGGTACTCCGCCGGTCTCTGGACGGTCCTGCGGTCCACGAATTGTGTCTTATAGTTTGCTTCTCTGCCATTATAGTTACGGCGCCGAGAAGGGCGGTCCCCGTCGGGTCCGAGTCCGGTCCTCGTGACGGAGGCATACGTCCTGCGGCGGCCGTCTGATGGATCCCTCCGGCGGACGTCTGGTGGACACCTGCGGGGGACATCTGATGGATCCCTGCGGTGGTGGACGTCCGATGGATGCCCGTGATGGCGGACGTCCGATGGATGTCTGCGGCGGACGTCTGATGGATCCCTCCGGCGGATGTCCGCTGGATACCTGCGGCGGACATCCGCTGTATATCCGCGGCGGCGGACGTCTGATGGATCCCCGCGGCGGCGGACGACGTCTGATGGATCCTCGCGGTGACGAACGTCTGATGGATACCCGCGGCGGCGGCGGACATCTGATGGATCCTCGCGGTGACCGACGTCTGATGGATCCCCGCGGCTGCGGCCGTCTGCTGGGTACCTGTGGTGGTTGTATGAAGGGTCCCGACGTCGGCGAGGGGACGCAGGTCTGGTGGGTGACCTCGGGCGCTGGCTCCGCTGTCTGCGGCCTCTCCCGTAGTTGACAACCGTCCACTCCTCGCCGCGGTCACGGCCGTGGTGGAACATGGTGAGGCTAGGTTAGCTTAGCTTAGCCTCGTTAGCATGTGGCTCAGAAAAAAGTTTACAAGAGTTGTTTTACCTTTTATTTTCTGTTCAGGTGAACCATATTTTGAACAAGTAAATTAATCGCGACGTTTCGGTTCTAAGAAGAACCTTCTTCAGGCTACTTGTTCTTTGTAGAATAACTGTATAGTTACGGAACGATGTCGGACGCTGTTGTAGCATCGGCCATGTTGTGGAAAAGGGAGGATGGGCTGTGATGCGAAGTTCCTATGGTCTGGCGCCCCTGGGCTCAGCCATTTTGTTCCAAGGACCAATCAGTAGGCCATCTGACTAAGCAGCCATGACATATTTGATGCCTAACTGATTGTCCAGTGAGATCTGATGAGTCATGTTCTCTGCACTGTTTCAAATGTACACAACTATTATCATACACATATGTATACACTTTATGCATTAAACCGTGGCATGTTTGATGCCTAACTGATTGTCCCGTGAGATCTGATGAGTCATGTTATATGCACTTGTTTCAAATGCACACAGCTATTCTCATACACATATGTATACACTTTATGCATTAAACCGTGGCATGTTTGATGCCTAACTGATTGTCCAGTGAGATCTGATGAGTCATGTTATATGAATTGTTTCAAGTGCACCCAATTATTCTCATACACATATGCGCATACACTTTAGACATTGAACCGTGGCATGTTTGATGCCTAACTGATTGTCCAGTGAGATCTGATGAGTCATGTTATATGCACTTTTTCAAATGCACACAGCTATTATCATACACATATGCATACACTTTAGACATTACACCGTGGCATGTTTGATGCCTAACTGATTGTCCAGTGAGATCTGATGAGTCATGTTCTCTGCACTGTTTCAAATGTACACAACTATTATCATACACATATGTATACACTTTATGCATTGAACCGTGGCATGTTTGATGCCTAACTGATTGTCCAGTGAGATCTGATGAGTCATGTTATATGCACTTGTTTCAAATGCACACAGCTATTATCATACACATATGTATACACTTTAGACATTACACCGTGGCATGTTTGATGCCTAACTGATTGTCCAGTGAGATCTGATGAGTCATGTTATATGCACTTGTTTCAAATGCACACAGCTATTATCATACACATATGCATACACTTTAGACATTAAACCGTGGCATGTTTGATGCCTAACTGATTGTCCAGTGAGATCTGATGAGTCATGTTGTATGCACTTTTTCAAATGCACACAGCTATTATCATACACATATGTATACACTTTAGACATTACACCGTGGCATGTTTGATGCCTAACTGATTGTCCAGTGAGATCTGATGAGTCATGTTATATGAATTGTTTCAAGTGCACCCAATTATTCTCATACACATATGCGCATACACTTTAGACATTACCCCGTGGCATGTTTGATGCCTAACTGATTGTCCAGTGAGATCTGATGAGTCATGTTATATGCCCTGTTTCAAGTGCACACAACTATTATCATACACATATGCGCATACACTTTAGACATTAAACCGTGGCATGTTTGATGCCTAACTGATTGTCCATTGAGATCTGATGAGTCATGTTTTACGAATTGTTTCAAATGTACTCCCACATCCATTTGTCCGCAGAAACATCTTCGACCTGAAGCCGTGCCGTCCTCCATCCATTTGTCACCGCCCACCTCCTGCGGTCTGGGAAGTGATGCCACATGGACTGCTCCAAAACCAAACCTGCATGTACATGCATCTGGACGTTCCAGTGTGTTCCACTCTATGTAGTACTGAGTGCCCGATCAGGCCCAGTCAGACATGCTACATGAGCCGCCATAAACACACACACACACGTAAATATGCCCATACACCCACCTGCATACACATACATACCTACACACATATATATACACATACATATACATATATATATACACACATGTGTACATATACGAACGGTCAGGTCCAGGCGGGAGCCGAATGGTTAGGCTTAGGCGGGAGGGCCGAATGGTTAGGTTTAGGCGGGGGGGTCGAATGGTTAGGTTTAGGCGTTGGCCGAATGGTTAGGCTTAGGCGGGGGGTCGAATGGTTAGGTTTAGGCAGGGGGTCGAATAGTTAGGTTTAGGCGAGGAGAGGGAGTGGTTGAGATTAGGGCAAGAAAGCAGGGCAGGCTACATGAGAGGAGCAGAGCAACAGAGATATGAGGCAGGAGGCACGGGCTGGTTAGGTGTTAGGGGATTGTGATCACTATGCTGGAAGCCAGCAAGGTGATCTGTGCACTGTCCATCACTACCTCACATCCTGAAGCACCTACCTCTCATTCAAGCCTTTAGGATGTCTTGTATCCAGTCTGGCAATCCAGATCCTTTCAGCCCTTTTCCTCTGGGAAATGTTCCACCTGGGGTTACACTCAATGACAGTCGTTAAAACAGATTTCCATCCATGTAATAGGAAGTGTTTCACAAAAGGTGTCTCCATCTTTTTCCTCTTCAGTATGTTGTATTTGTGTTGAGTGAATCGAGTAGAAATGGTGTTCCCCGTTTCACCCACATACTGTAAACCACACTTTTTACAAGAAATCAGATATATACAATTTTTGGACTTTAGACTGCCACGGGTCATTGTCTGAAAGACCTCTTTTGTGTACCGATTAGTGAACCAGTTTTGGTGTTTAAAATACTGGCCCTGTACTCTGGTTTTAGGGTCAAAGAGGGGTTTAATTTTCGCTTTTACCAGGAGATCCTGTAAATTCTTGTTTTTCCTGAATGCAGCAATAATGCTATAGTTTTGTAATGTTGATGTTCCTGTAATGTGTTTTTGAAAGTTCCTCTTACTTTGTCTAATTAGTTCAACAGTTGACGGGGAAAATGTCGTCACAAATGGAAGGTTACAAGTTACTACTGGTGGTCTAGTTTGCTGAAATGACCTTCTGCATTTTCTAAGGAAGGTCCTAGAGTACCCTCTGGTGGACAAAGCTCGAAACAGCACTCTGACTGCCGAATTAAAATCTTCCTCTTCAGTGCAAATTCTGTGAAACCTCAACAATTGTGACTTAATCAAGCCTGCATAGGTGTGCTTTGGGTGGAAGCTAGTTTTATAGAGCAGAGCGTGGGTGTCTGTCTCTTTAAAGAACACTTTGATCGCTAGTGTGTGGGTCTCCTTGAACCTGTCGTTCTTAAAAGTGGTGGTGTCCAAGAAATCGACAGAGGTCAAACTGCTGGTTGATTTTAGCTTGATTGATTCACTGTGATTATTCAGCGTGTTCAAAAATGTGTCAAAGTCCTCTCTCGTATGAGGCCACACCCCCCAGATGTCATCTAAAAACCTGTAGTAGTACAGAGGTTTTTTAGGACATGTTTTTAGGGCTGACTCCTCCCATTCAGCCATAAAGATGTTTGCATATGCGGGAGCAAATTTCTTCCCCATAGCTGTACCTTTAATTTGCAGGAAAAATTCTCCATTAAATGTGAAGTCATTTTTGGTCAAATTAATCTCTAATAACTGTAATAATTCTTTTTCTGGTCTTTTTTTGTTTGGGTGTTTCCGAAATGCATTTTTTATGGCTTGCATGCCTTCTTTGAAGTCAATATTTGTATATAGACTGTCTATGTCAATTGTAAAAAGAATGGAGTTGTCAGGAATGTGCAGTTTTTTTACTATGTTGATAAAGTGGTACGTGTCCTTAATGTAACTGGGGTGTGTGGTCGAGAGAGGATTGAGGAAGAAGTCCAGGTATTCTGCAGTGTAATATGTTTCACTGCTGCAGTCAGACACAATGGGTCTACCTGGAGGGATTTCATGTGGTTTGCTCCACTTAGTTGGATCCTTGTGGATTTTGGGCAGCATGTAAAATAATCTGGCTCTGGGTTCCGAGTTGCCCATTAAATAATATTTTTGTTTTGCCTTAATAAACCTTTTCTCATAGAGAGTTTGGATAATTTTGTTCATGATTGGAATCGTTTCTGGATAAATAGGTTTGGTCAATTTAGTGTAGTATTTGGGGTCGTTGAGTTGTCGATAACCCTCCCATACATACTGTTCTCTGTCCATAATGACCATAGCACTGCCTTTATCAGCTGGCTTGATGATGATGTGTTTGTTACTGTTCAGTTCTGTCAGTGCTCTAACCTCTTCAGTACTCAGGTTTGGTGGTACACGATGGACCCTAAACTCAGCATCCAAATATTGAAGATCCGCCTTGATGAGAGCCGTGATTTCACTGGGTGTTTGTCCCTGGGGGGGAGTCCAGACTGATTTCTGAATGAAAGGCAGCGGTTCAGAGTCTTTTGCATGTTCATAATAAGCTGCCAGTTTCAGCTTCCTATGGTATTGCTGAGTATCATAACGGCTTTGTTCCTTAATGTCTTTGTTTGTGCCCTTTGTGGGGATAAAGTTCAAGCCTTTGTTAAGCAGAGCAAATTGTGGTGCAGTTAACTTAAAGTTTTTTGTTAAATTAATAACAGTCTTATCCCCCTCCTGTGGAGGCAGGTTTATGGGGACAATTAGTTTAAGTAAGTGCACCAGTGGTCCAGCATGCGCTGAGCTGTGTCATAAGTCCAGTGCAGGTTATCTGGTCCTGTTTTAAAGTCAGTGCTTGGTAGAGACGGAATATACTCACCCAGGTCAGAGATGTACGCGTTCAGGTGTGTGAGACGCATTTTCTCTCTCGTTGGAAGATTGGGGGAGAAGTTGATCTGTGGAATGAAAATTTCCGCCCACGGAAACTTCTCTTGGGCCAACTTAAGCGCTCTCTGCAGCTGTTTGATAGCTGTCTCTTTGGTCTTTTGGACACGGTTGTTTAGGCCAAAGGCCAGGATGATTTTTTCCACCGTGGCTGTGGATCTGGCTTTGTCCAGTAGCTCTTCTGCGTTTCTGAAGGTGGCACCTGGGAAGGCGTCAATTTGTAGATCTGGATTGTTGTGTGGTGGGAATCTGTTGGTATTTGAGTCACCCATGATTAGCCATTTTTTGCCAACCGTGAGGCTCCAATCTTGCAACTTTCTCGAAGTGGTGAGATGTTTCGTAGGTCGGTGTAACATCAGTGACTGTGGTGTGATGACCGTCCCTCTTGGAGTCGAATCCAGTCGAGTCTGCACCGCTGTTTGAAGACTGCCGGTCGTCGGTCTGGTGGACTGCACGCTGTCTGGAACAGGAGGGTGCGGCTCTCCGTCTTCCTCATCCACTAGTGGATCCAGCTCCTGCTGTGAGAGCTCCATGATGGAGCTCGTTATGGAAGCCACACATCCATTGTGGTGTGGGGGGGCCCGAAGAAGAAGCAGGGGGGCCGGGGGGGCCTCTCGTGGACTAGCTGTCCTCCTGGTAAACAGTCTTAGTGGTCTTTGTGATTGTGGATGGAGCTGTTGAGGAGTCGGTGTAGGTGGAACTATGTTTTGTGTGTTCTCACTATGTTGTGAGAGGGGCCAAATGTCTGACAGGGGCATCGGAGTAGTGTCCAGAACCATGTCAGTCCCTTGTGTTAGGCTGTCTGCAGGTCTACTAAGGGCCTGTGTTTCCTGGACGGATGGGACCACTCTGTGTGGTGGTGTAACGGGCGTCAGAGGAACCGTGTTGGTTGGTGCCCCATGTACCTCCGCTGTGACTGAGCGTGTGACGTCAGCCACCGACGCATTTGTAGCTCCGTTAGGTGGAGCCTGTAGCTCTGGGTGCAGCACGGTGCCATTTTGGACCGCTGCAGTTCTGGTCGTCGGTGAAGGACTGTCCCCCGCATGCAGGATGAGAAGTGTCTCCCCAACAACGCCTCTAGCCTCGGCCAGTGTGTCGGGTGCTAATCTGCTACCGAGGTTTCTCTTCGCCCAGGCTGAGGCTACTTCAAAGGGGCCGCTCCAATCGTGAGGTGAGAGTTTATAAAGTTTATCTATCTCACTCTTTATGACGTTTTCATAATGGTCCTGAAGTATAATCAGTGTGGTGTGGGCCCAGTTTTTAGCATTTCCTTCAATTAGCCTCTGGGTGTCGGCATTCGGTACCGCGGGTTTAATTAGCGTGGATAGCTGATTAATCACTCTGTTAATTGTGCGGGGCGGCTGGTCTGCACTCACATTTGTGAGGTGATGCGCTGTTTTAATCACTCTGTGTAGAATGCGGCATTTAAGCCCAAAGTCTGGATCATCGGATCTGGGTCTATTCTGATGGCTTTCATTGTGTTGTAGCTGTTGCTGACCTGTGTTGTGTGTGTGGTCGATCTTACGTTTATTACGTGGCATGTTGGACCGGTACTCCGCCGGTCTCTGGACGGTCCTGCGGTCCACGAATTGTGTCTTATAGTTTGCTTCTCTGCCATTATAGTTACGGCGCCGAGAAGGGCGGTCCCCGTCGGGTCCGAGTCCGGTCCTCGTGACGGAGGCATACGTCCTGCGGCGGCCGTCTGATGGATCCCTCCGGCGGACGTCTGGTGGACACCTGCGGGGGACATCTGATGGATCCCTGCGGTGGTGGACGTCCGATGGATGCCCGTGATGGCGGACGTCCGATGGATGTCTGCGGCGGACGTCTGATGGATCCCTCCGGCGGATGTCCGCTGGATACCTGCGGCGGACATCCGCTGTATATCCGCGGCGGCGGACGTCTGATGGATCCCCGCGGCGGCGGACGACGTCTGATGGATCCTCGCGGTGACGAACGTCTGATGGATACCCGCGGCGGCGGCGGACATCTGATGGATCCTCGCGGTGACCGACGTCTGATGGATCCCCGCGGCTGCGGCCGTCTGCTGGGTACCTGTGGTGGTTGTATGAAGGGTCCCGACGTCGGCGAGGGGACGCAGGTCTGGTGGGTGACCTCGGGCGCTGGCTCCGCTGTCTGCGGCCTCTCCCGTAGTTGACAACCGTCCACTCCTCGCCGCGGTCACGGCCGTGGTGGAACATGGTGAGGCTAGGTTAGCTTAGCTTAGCCTCGTTAGCATGTGGCTCAGAAAAAAGTTTACAAGAGTTGTTTTACCTTTTATTTTCTGTTCAGGTGAACCATATTTTGAACAAGTAAATTAATCGCGACGTTTCGGTTCTAAGAAGAACCTTCTTCAGGCTACTTGTTCTTTGTAGAATAACTGTATAGTTACGGAACGATGTCGGACGCTGTTGTAGCATCGGCCATGTTGTGGAAAAGGGAGGATGGGCTGTGATGCGAAGTTCCTATGGTCTGGCGCCCCTGGGCTCAGCCATTTTGTTCCAAGGACCAATCAGTAGGCCATCTGACTAAGCAGCCATGACATATTTGATGCCTAACTGATTGTCCAGTGAGATCTGATGAGTCATGTTCTCTGCACTGTTTCAAATGTACACAACTATTATCATACACATATGTATACACTTTATGCATTAAACCGTGGCATGTTTGATGCCTAACTGATTGTCCCGTGAGATCTGATGAGTCATGTTATATGCACTTGTTTCAAATGCACACAGCTATTCTCATACACATATGTATACACTTTATGCATTAAACCGTGGCATGTTTGATGCCTAACTGATTGTCCAGTGAGATCTGATGAGTCATGTTATATGAATTGTTTCAAGTGCACCCAATTATTCTCATACACATATGCGCATACACTTTAGACATTGAACCGTGGCATGTTTGATGCCTAACTGATTGTCCAGTGAGATCTGATGAGTCATGTTATATGCACTTTTTCAAATGCACACAGCTATTATCATACACATATGCATACACTTTAGACATTACACCGTGGCATGTTTGATGCCTAACTGATTGTCCAGTGAGATCTGATGAGTCATGTTCTCTGCACTGTTTCAAATGTACACAACTATTATCATACACATATGTATACACTTTATGCATTGAACCGTGGCATGTTTGATGCCTAACTGATTGTCCAGTGAGATCTGATGAGTCATGTTATATGCACTTGTTTCAAATGCACACAGCTATTATCATACACATATGTATACACTTTAGACATTACACCGTGGCATGTTTGATGCCTAACTGATTGTCCAGTGAGATCTGATGAGTCATGTTATATGCACTTGTTTCAAATGCACACAGCTATTATCATACACATATGCATACACTTTAGACATTAAACCGTGGCATGTTTGATGCCTAACTGATTGTCCAGTGAGATCTGATGAGTCATGTTGTATGCACTTTTTCAAATGCACACAGCTATTATCATACACATATGTATACACTTTAGACATTACACCGTGGCATGTTTGATGCCTAACTGATTGTCCAGTGAGATCTGATGAGTCATGTTATATGAATTGTTTCAAGTGCACCCAATTATTCTCATACACATATGCGCATACACTTTAGACATTACCCCGTGGCATGTTTGATGCCTAACTGATTGTCCAGTGAGATCTGATGAGTCATGTTATATGCCCTGTTTCAAGTGCACACAACTATTATCATACACATATGCGCATACACTTTAGACATTAAACCGTGGCATGTTTGATGCCTAACTGATTGTCCATTGAGATCTGATGAGTCATGTTTTACGAATTGTTTCAAATGTACTCCCACATCCATTTGTCCGCAGAAACATCTTCGACCTGAAGCCGTGCCGTCCTCCATCCATTTGTCACCGCCCACCTCCTGCGGTCTGGGAAGTGATGCCACATGGACTGCTCCAAAACCAAACCTGCATGTACATGCATCTGGACGTTCCAGTGTGTTCCACTCTATGTAGTACTGAGTGCCCGATCAGGCCCAGTCAGACATGCTACATGAGCCGCCATAAACACACACACACACGTAAATATGCCCATACACCCACCTGCATACACATACATACCTACACACATATATATACACATACATATACATATATATATACACACATGTGTACATATACGAACGGTCAGGTCCAGGCGGGAGCCGAATGGTTAGGCTTAGGCGGGAGGGCCGAATGGTTAGGTTTAGGCGGGGGGGTCGAATGGTTAGGTTTAGGCGTTGGCCGAATGGTTAGGCTTAGGCGGGGGGTCGAATGGTTAGGTTTAGGCAGGGGGTCGAATAGTTAGGTTTAGGCGAGGAGAGGGAGTGGTTGAGATTAGGGCAAGAAAGCAGGGCAGGCTACATGAGAGGAGCAGAGCAACAGAGATATGAGGCAGGAGGCACGGGCTGGTTAGGTGTTAGGGGATTGTGATCACTATGCTGGAAGCCAGCAAGGTGATCTGTGCACTGTCCATCACTACCTCACATCCTGAAGCACCTACCTCTCATTCAAGCCTTTAGGATGTCTTGTATCCAGTCTGGCAATCCAGATCCTTTCAGCCCTTTTCCTCTGGGAAATGTTCCACCTGGGGTTACACTCAATGACAGTCGTTAAAACAGATTTCCATCCATGTAATAGGAAGTGTTTCACAAAAGGTGTCTCCATCTTTTTCCTCTTCAGTATGTTGTATTTGTGTTGAGTGAATCGAGTAGAAATGGTGTTCCCCGTTTCACCCACATACTGTAAACCACACTTTTTACAAGAAATCAGATATATACAATTTTTGGACTTTAGACTGCCACGGGTCATTGTCTGAAAGACCTCTTTTGTGTACCGATTAGTGAACCAGTTTTGGTGTTTAAAATACTGGCCCTGTACTCTGGTTTTAGGGTCAAAGAGGGGTTTAATTTTCGCTTTTACCAGGAGATCCTGTAAATTCTTGTTTTTCCTGAATGCAGCAATAATGCTATAGTTTTGTAATGTTGATGTTCCTGTAATGTGTTTTTGAAAGTTCCTCTTACTTTGTCTAATTAGTTCAACAGTTGACGGGGAAAATGTCGTCACAAATGGAAGGTTACAAGTTACTACTGGTGGTCTAGTTTGCTGAAATGACCTTCTGCATTTTCTAAGGAAGGTCCTAGAGTACCCTCTGGTGGACAAAGCTCGAAACAGCACTCTGACTGCCGAATTAAAATCTTCCTCTTCAGTGCAAATTCTGTGAAACCTCAACAATTGTGACTTAATCAAGCCTGCATAGGTGTGCTTTGGGTGGAAGCTAGTTTTATAGAGCAGAGCGTGGGTGTCTGTCTCTTTAAAGAACACTTTGATCGCTAGTGTGTGTGGGTCTCCTTGAACCTGTCGTTCTTAAAAGTGGTGGTGTCCAAGAAATCGACAGAGGTCAAACTGCTGGTTGATTTTAGCTTGATTGATTCACTGTGATTATTCAGCGTGTTCAAAAATGTGTCAAAGTCCTCTCTCGTATGAGGCCACACCCCCCAGATGTCATCTAAAAACCTGTAGTAGTACAGAGGTTTTTTAGGACATGTTTTTAGGGCTGACTCCTCCCATTCAGCCATAAAGATGTTTGCATATGCGGGAGCAAATTTCTTCCCCATAGCTGTACCTTTAATTTGCAGGAAAAATTCTCCATTAAATGTGAAGTCATTTTTGGTCAAATTAATCTCTAATAACTGTAATAATTCTTTTTCTGGTCTTTTTTTGTTTGGGTGTTTCCGAAATGCATTTTTTATGGCTTGCATGCCTTCTTTGAAGTCAATATTTGTATATAGACTGTCTATGTCAATTGTAAAAAGAATGGAGTTGTCAGGAATGTGCAGTTTTTTTACTATGTTGATAAAGTGGTACGTGTCCTTAATGTAACTGGGGTGTGTGGTCGAGAGAGGATTGAGGAAGAAGTCCAGGTATTCTGCAGTGTAATATGTTTCACTGCTGCAGTCAGACACAATGGGTCTACCTGGAGGGATTTCATGTGGTTTGCTCCACTTAGTTGGATCCTTGTGGATTTTGGGCAGCATGTAAAATAATCTGGCTCTGGGTTCCGAGTTGCCCATTAAATAATATTTTTGTTTTGCCTTAATAAACCTTTTCTCATAGAGAGTTTGGATAATTTTGTTCATGATTGGAATCGTTTCTGGATAAATAGGTTTGGTCAATTTAGTGTAGTATTTGGGGTCGTTGAGTTGTCGATAACCCTCCCATACATACTGTTCTCTGTCCATAATGACCATAGCACTGCCTTTATCAGCTGGCTTGATGATGATGTGTTTGTTACTGTTCAGTTCTGTCAGTGCTCTAACCTCTTCAGTACTCAGGTTTGGTGGTACACGATGGACCCTAAACTCAGCATCCAAATATTGAAGATCCGCCTTGATGAGAGCCGTGATTTCACTGGGTGTTTGTCCCTGGGGGGGAGTCCAGACTGATTTCTGAATGAAAGGCAGCGGTTCAGAGTCTTTTGCATGTTCATAATAAGCTGCCAGTTTCAGCTTCCTATGGTATTGCTGAGTATCATAACGGCTTTGTTCCTTAATGTCTTTGTTTGTGCCCTTTGTGGGGATAAAGTTCAAGCCTTTGTTAAGCAGAGCAAATTGTGGTGCAGTTAACTTAAAGTTTTTTGTTAAATTAATAACAGTCTTATCCCCCTCCTGTGGAGGCAGGTTTATGGGGACAATTAGTTTAAGTAAGTGCACCAGTGGTCCAGCATGCGCTGAGCTGTGTCATAAGTCCAGTGCAGGTTATCTGGTCCTGTTTTAAAGTCAGTGCTTGGTAGAGACGGAATATACTCACCCAGGTCAGAGATGTACGCGTTCAGGTGTGTGAGACGCATTTTCTCTCTCGTTGGAAGATTGGGGGAGAAGTTGATCTGTGGAATGAAAATTTCCGCCCACGGAAACTTCTCTTGGGCCAACTTAAGCGCTCTCTGCAGCTGTTTGATAGCTGTCTCTTTGGTCTTTTGGACACGGTTGTTTAGGCCAAAGGCCAGGATGATTTTTTCCACCGTGGCTGTGGATCTGGCTTTGTCCAGTAGCTCTTCTGCGTTTCTGAAGGTGGCACCTGGGAAGGCGTCAATTTGTAGATCTGGATTGTTGTGTGGTGGGAATCTGTTGGTATTTGAGTCACCCATGATTAGCCATTTTTTGCCAACCGTGAGGCTCCAATCTTGCAACTTTCTCGAAGTGGTGAGATGTTTCGTAGGTCGGTGTAACATCAGTGACTGTGGTGTGATGACCGTCCCTCTTGGAGTCGAATCCAGTCGAGTCTGCACCGCTGTTTGAAGACTGCCGGTCGTCGGTCTGGTGGACTGCACGCTGTCTGGAACAGGAGGGTGCGGCTCTCCGTCTTCCTCATCCACTAGTGGATCCAGCTCCTGCTGTGAGAGCTCCATGATGGAGCTCGTTATGGAAGCCACACATCCATTGTGGTGTGGGGGGGCCCGAAGAAGAAGCAGGGGGGCCGGGGGGGCCTCTCGTGGACTAGCTGTCCTCCTGGTAAACAGTCTTAGTGGTCTTTGTGATTGTGGATGGAGCTGTTGAGGAGTCGGTGTAGGTGGAACTATGTTTTGTGTGTTCTCACTATGTTGTGAGAGGGGCCAAATGTCTGACAGGGGCATCGGAGTAGTGTCCAGAACCATGTCAGTCCCTTGTGTTAGGCTGTCTGCAGGTCTACTAAGGGCCTGTGTTTCCTGGACGGATGGGACCACTCTGTGTGGTGGTGTAACGGGCGTCAGAGGAACCGTGTTGGTTGGTGCCCCATGTACCTCCGCTGTGACTGAGCGTGTGACGTCAGCCACCGACGCATTTGTAGCTCCGTTAGGTGGAGCCTGTAGCTCTGGGTGCAGCACGGTGCCATTTTGGACCGCTGCAGTTCTGGTCGTCGGTGAAGGACTGTCCCCCGCATGCAGGATGAGAAGTGTCTCCCCAACAACGCCTCTAGCCTCGGCCAGTGTGTCGGGTGCTAATCTGCTACCGAGGTTTCTCTTCGCCCAGGCTGAGGCTACTTCAAAGGGGCCGCTCCAATCGTGAGGTGAGAGTTTATAAAGTTTATCTATCTCACTCTTTATGACGTTTTCATAATGGTCCTGAAGTATAATCAGTGTGGTGTGGGCCCAGTTTTTAGCATTTCCTTCAATTAGCCTCTGGGTGTCGGCATTCGGTACCGCGGGTTTAATTAGCGTGGATAGCTGATTAATCACTCTGTTAATTGTGCGGGGCGGCTGGTCTGCACTCACATTTGTGAGGTGATGCGCTGTTTTAATCACTCTGTGTAGAATGCGGCATTTAAGCCCAAAGTCTGGATCATCGGATCTGGGTCTATTCTGATGGCTTTCATTGTGTTGTAGCTGTTGCTGACCTGTGTTGTGTGTGTGGTCGATCTTACGTTTATTACGTGGCATGTTGGACCGGTACTCCGCCGGTCTCTGGACGGTCCTGCGGTCCACGAATTGTGTCTTATAGTTTGCTTCTCTGCCATTATAGTTACGGCGCCGAGAAGGGCGGTCCCCGTCGGGTCCGAGTCCGGTCCTCGTGACGGAGGCATACGTCCTGCGGCGGCCGTCTGATGGATCCCTCCGGCGGACGTCTGGTGGACACCTGCGGGGGACATCTGATGGATCCCTGCGGTGGTGGACGTCCGATGGATGCCCGTGATGGCGGACGTCCGATGGATGTCTGCGGCGGACGTCTGATGGATCCCTCCGGCGGATGTCCGCTGGATACCTGCGGCGGACATCCGCTGTATATCCGCGGCGGCGGACGTCTGATGGATCCCCGCGGCGGCGGACGACGTCTGATGGATCCTCGCGGTGACGAACGTCTGATGGATACCCGCGGCGGCGGCGGACATCTGATGGATCCTCGCGGTGACCGACGTCTGATGGATCCCCGCGGCTGCGGCCGTCTGCTGGGTACCTGTGGTGGTTGTATGAAGGGTCCCGACGTCGGCGAGGGGACGCAGGTCTGGTGGGTGACCTCGGGCGCTGGCTCCGCTGTCTGCGGCCTCTCCCGTAGTTGACAACCGTCCACTCCTCGCCGCGGTCACGGCCGTGGTGGAACATGGTGAGGCTAGGTTAGCTTAGCTTAGCCTCGTTAGCATGTGGCTCAGAAAAAAGTTTACAAGAGTTGTTTTACCTTTTATTTTCTGTTCAGGTGAACCATATTTTGAACAAGTAAATTAATCGCGACGTTTCGGTTCTAAGAAGAACCTTCTTCAGGCTACTTGTTCTTTGTAGAATAACTGTATAGTTACGGAACGATGTCGGACGCTGTTGTAGCATCGGCCATGTTGTGGAAAAGGGAGGATGGGCTGTGATGCGAAGTTCCTATGGTCTGGCGCCCCTGGGCTCAGCCATTTTGTTCCAAGGACCAATCAGTAGGCCATCTGACTAAGCAGCCATGACATATTTGATGCCTAACTGATTGTCCAGTGAGATCTGATGAGTCATGTTCTCTGCACTGTTTCAAATGTACACAACTATTATCATACACATATGTATACACTTTATGCATTAAACCGTGGCATGTTTGATGCCTAACTGATTGTCCCGTGAGATCTGATGAGTCATGTTATATGCACTTGTTTCAAATGCACACAGCTATTCTCATACACATATGTATACACTTTATGCATTAAACCGTGGCATGTTTGATGCCTAACTGATTGTCCAGTGAGATCTGATGAGTCATGTTATATGAATTGTTTCAAGTGCACCCAATTATTCTCATACACATATGCGCATACACTTTAGACATTGAACCGTGGCATGTTTGATGCCTAACTGATTGTCCAGTGAGATCTGATGAGTCATGTTATATGCACTTTTTCAAATGCACACAGCTATTATCATACACATATGCATACACTTTAGACATTACACCGTGGCATGTTTGATGCCTAACTGATTGTCCAGTGAGATCTGATGAGTCATGTTCTCTGCACTGTTTCAAATGTACACAACTATTATCATACACATATGTATACACTTTATGCATTGAACCGTGGCATGTTTGATGCCTAACTGATTGTCCAGTGAGATCTGATGAGTCATGTTATATGCACTTGTTTCAAATGCACACAGCTATTATCATACACATATGTATACACTTTAGACATTACACCGTGGCATGTTTGATGCCTAACTGATTGTCCAGTGAGATCTGATGAGTCATGTTATATGCACTTGTTTCAAATGCACACAGCTATTATCATACACATATGCATACACTTTAGACATTAAACCGTGGCATGTTTGATGCCTAACTGATTGTCCAGTGAGATCTGATGAGTCATGTTGTATGCACTTTTTCAAATGCACACAGCTATTATCATACACATATGTATACACTTTAGACATTACACCGTGGCATGTTTGATGCCTAACTGATTGTCCAGTGAGATCTGATGAGTCATGTTATATGAATTGTTTCAAGTGCACCCAATTATTCTCATACACATATGCGCATACACTTTAGACATTACCCCGTGGCATGTTTGATGCCTAACTGATTGTCCAGTGAGATCTGATGAGTCATGTTATATGCCCTGTTTCAAGTGCACACAACTATTATCATACACATATGCGCATACACTTTAGACATTAAACCGTGGCATGTTTGATGCCTAACTGATTGTCCATTGAGATCTGATGAGTCATGTTTTACGAATTGTTTCAAATGTACTCCCACATCCATTTGTCCGCAGAAACATCTTCGACCTGAAGCCGTGCCGTCCTCCATCCATTTGTCACCGCCCACCTCCTGCGGTCTGGGAAGTGATGCCACATGGACTGCTCCAAAACCAAACCTGCATGTACATGCATCTGGACGTTCCAGTGTGTTCCACTCTATGTAGTACTGAGTGCCCGATCAGGCCCAGTCAGACATGCTACATGAGCCGCCATAAACACACACACACACGTAAATATGCCCATACACCCACCTGCATACACATACATACCTACACACATATATATACACATACATATACATATATATATACACACATGTGTACATATACGAACGGTCAGGTCCAGGCGGGAGCCGAATGGTTAGGCTTAGGCGGGAGGGCCGAATGGTTAGGTTTAGGCGGGGGGGTCGAATGGTTAGGTTTAGGCGTTGGCCGAATGGTTAGGCTTAGGCGGGGGGTCGAATGGTTAGGTTTAGGCAGGGGGTCGAATAGTTAGGTTTAGGCGAGGAGAGGGAGTGGTTGAGATTAGGGCAAGAAAGCAGGGCAGGCTACATGAGAGGAGCAGAGCAACAGAGATATGAGGCAGGAGGCACGGGCTGGTTAGGTGTTAGGGGATTGTGATCACTATGCTGGAAGCCAGCAAGGTGATCTGTGCACTGTCCATCACTACCTCACATCCTGAAGCACCTACCTCTCATTCAAGCCTTTAGGATGTCTTGTATCCAGTCTGGCAATCCAGATCCTTTCAGCCCTTTTCCTCTGGGAAATGTTCCACCTGGGGTTACACTCAATGACAGTCGTTAAAACAGATTTCCATCCATGTAATAGGAAGTGTTTCACAAAAGGTGTCTCCATCTTTTTCCTCTTCAGTATGTTGTATTTGTGTTGAGTGAATCGAGTAGAAATGGTGTTCCCCGTTTCACCCACATACTGTAAACCACACTTTTTACAAGAAATCAGATATATACAATTTTTGGACTTTAGACTGCCACGGGTCATTGTCTGAAAGACCTCTTTTGTGTACCGATTAGTGAACCAGTTTTGGTGTTTAAAATACTGGCCCTGTACTCTGGTTTTAGGGTCAAAGAGGGGTTTAATTTTCGCTTTTACCAGGAGATCCTGTAAATTCTTGTTTTTCCTGAATGCAGCAATAATGCTATAGTTTTGTAATGTTGATGTTCCTGTAATGTGTTTTTGAAAGTTCCTCTTACTTTGTCTAATTAGTTCAACAGTTGACGGGGAAAATGTCGTCACAAATGGAAGGTTACAAGTTACTACTGGTGGTCTAGTTTGCTGAAATGACCTTCTGCATTTTCTAAGGAAGGTCCTAGAGTACCCTCTGGTGGACAAAGCTCGAAACAGCACTCTGACTGCCGAATTAAAATCTTCCTCTTCAGTGCAAATTCTGTGAAACCTCAACAATTGTGACTTAATCAAGCCTGCATAGGTGTGCTTTGGGTGGAAGCTAGTTTTATAGAGCAGAGCGTGGGTGTCTGTCTCTTTAAAGAACACTTTGATCGCTAGTGTGTGGGTCTCCTTGAACCTGTCGTTCTTAAAAGTGGTGGTGTCCAAGAAATCGACAGAGGTCAAACTGCTGGTTGATTTTAGCTTGATTGATTCACTGTGATTATTCAGCGTGTTCAAAAATGTGTCAAAGTCCTCTCTCGTATGAGGCCACACCCCCCAGATGTCATCTAAAAACCTGTAGTAGTACAGAGGTTTTTTAGGACATGTTTTTAGGGCTGACTCCTCCCATTCAGCCATAAAGATGTTTGCATATGCGGGAGCAAATTTCTTCCCCATAGCTGTACCTTTAATTTGCAGGAAAAATTCTCCATTAAATGTGAAGTCATTTTTGGTCAAATTAATCTCTAATAACTGTAATAATTCTTTTTCTGGTCTTTTTTTGTTTGGGTGTTTCCGAAATGCATTTTTTATGGCTTGCATGCCTTCTTTGAAGTCAATATTTGTATATAGACTGTCTATGTCAATTGTAAAAAGAATGGAGTTGTCAGGAATGTGCAGTTTTTTTACTATGTTGATAAAGTGGTACGTGTCCTTAATGTAACTGGGGTGTGTGGTCGAGAGAGGATTGAGGAAGAAGTCCAGGTATTCTGCAGTGTAATATGTTTCACTGCTGCAGTCAGACACAATGGGTCTACCTGGAGGGATTTCATGTGGTTTGCTCCACTTAGTTGGATCCTTGTGGATTTTGGGCAGCATGTAAAATAATCTGGCTCTGGGTTCCGAGTTGCCCATTAAATAATATTTTTGTTTTGCCTTAATAAACCTTTTCTCATAGAGAGTTTGGATAATTTTGTTCATGATTGGAATCGTTTCTGGATAAATAGGTTTGGTCAATTTAGTGTAGTATTTGGGGTCGTTGAGTTGTCGATAACCCTCCCATACATACTGTTCTCTGTCCATAATGACCATAGCACTGCCTTTATCAGCTGGCTTGATGATGATGTGTTTGTTACTGTTCAGTTCTGTCAGTGCTCTAACCTCTTCAGTACTCAGGTTTGGTGGTACACGATGGACCCTAAACTCAGCATCCAAATATTGAAGATCCGCCTTGATGAGAGCCGTGATTTCACTGGGTGTTTGTCCCTGGGGGGGAGTCCAGACTGATTTCTGAATGAAAGGCAGCGGTTCAGAGTCTTTTGCATGTTCATAATAAGCTGCCAGTTTCAGCTTCCTATGGTATTGCTGAGTATCATAACGGCTTTGTTCCTTAATGTCTTTGTTTGTGCCCTTTGTGGGGATAAAGTTCAAGCCTTTGTTAAGCAGAGCAAATTGTGGTGCAGTTAACTTAAAGTTTTTTGTTAAATTAATAACAGTCTTATCCCCCTCCTGTGGAGGCAGGTTTATGGGGACAATTAGTTTAAGTAAGTGCACCAGTGGTCCAGCATGCGCTGAGCTGTGTCATAAGTCCAGTGCAGGTTATCTGGTCCTGTTTTAAAGTCAGTGCTTGGTAGAGACGGAATATACTCACCCAGGTCAGAGATGTACGCGTTCAGGTGTGTGAGACGCATTTTCTCTCTCGTTGGAAGATTGGGGGAGAAGTTGATCTGTGGAATGAAAATTTCCGCCCACGGAAACTTCTCTTGGGCCAACTTAAGCGCTCTCTGCAGCTGTTTGATAGCTGTCTCTTTGGTCTTTTGGACACGGTTGTTTAGGCCAAAGGCCAGGATGATTTTTTCCACCGTGGCTGTGGATCTGGCTTTGTCCAGTAGCTCTTCTGCGTTTCTGAAGGTGGCACCTGGGAAGGCGTCAATTTGTAGATCTGGATTGTTGTGTGGTGGGAATCTGTTGGTATTTGAGTCACCCATGATTAGCCATTTTTTGCCAACCGTGAGGCTCCAATCTTGCAACTTTCTCGAAGTGGTGAGATGTTTCGTAGGTCGGTGTAACATCAGTGACTGTGGTGTGATGACCGTCCCTCTTGGAGTCGAATCCAGTCGAGTCTGCACCGCTGTTTGAAGACTGCCGGTCGTCGGTCTGGTGGACTGCACGCTGTCTGGAACAGGAGGGTGCGGCTCTCCGTCTTCCTCATCCACTAGTGGATCCAGCTCCTGCTGTGAGAGCTCCATGATGGAGCTCGTTATGGAAGCCACACATCCATTGTGGTGTGGGGGGGCCCGAAGAAGAAGCAGGGGGGCCGGGGGGGCCTCTCGTGGACTAGCTGTCCTCCTGGTAAACAGTCTTAGTGGTCTTTGTGATTGTGGATGGAGCTGTTGAGGAGTCGGTGTAGGTGGAACTATGTTTTGTGTGTTCTCACTATGTTGTGAGAGGGGCCAAATGTCTGACAGGGGCATCGGAGTAGTGTCCAGAACCATGTCAGTCCCTTGTGTTAGGCTGTCTGCAGGTCTACTAAGGGCCTGTGTTTCCTGGACGGATGGGACCACTCTGTGTGGTGGTGTAACGGGCGTCAGAGGAACCGTGTTGGTTGGTGCCCCATGTACCTCCGCTGTGACTGAGCGTGTGACGTCAGCCACCGACGCATTTGTAGCTCCGTTAGGTGGAGCCTGTAGCTCTGGGTGCAGCACGGTGCCATTTTGGACCGCTGCAGTTCTGGTCGTCGGTGAAGGACTGTCCCCCGCATGCAGGATGAGAAGTGTCTCCCCAACAACGCCTCTAGCCTCGGCCAGTGTGTCGGGTGCTAATCTGCTACCGAGGTTTCTCTTCGCCCAGGCTGAGGCTACTTCAAAGGGGCCGCTCCAATCGTGAGGTGAGAGTTTATAAAGTTTATCTATCTCACTCTTTATGACGTTTTCATAATGGTCCTGAAGTATAATCAGTGTGGTGTGGGCCCAGTTTTTAGCATTTCCTTCAATTAGCCTCTGGGTGTCGGCATTCGGTACCGCGGGTTTAATTAGCGTGGATAGCTGATTAATCACTCTGTTAATTGTGCGGGGCGGCTGGTCTGCACTCACATTTGTGAGGTGATGCGCTGTTTTAATCACTCTGTGTAGAATGCGGCATTTAAGCCCAAAGTCTGGATCATCGGATCTGGGTCTATTCTGATGGCTTTCATTGTGTTGTAGCTGTTGCTGACCTGTGTTGTGTGTGTGGTCGATCTTACGTTTATTACGTGGCATGTTGGACCGGTACTCCGCCGGTCTCTGGACGGTCCTGCGGTCCACGAATTGTGTCTTATAGTTTGCTTCTCTGCCATTATAGTTACGGCGCCGAGAAGGGCGGTCCCCGTCGGGTCCGAGTCCGGTCCTCGTGACGGAGGCATACGTCCTGCGGCGGCCGTCTGATGGATCCCTCCGGCGGACGTCTGGTGGACACCTGCGGGGGACATCTGATGGATCCCTGCGGTGGTGGACGTCCGATGGATGCCCGTGATGGCGGACGTCCGATGGATGTCTGCGGCGGACGTCTGATGGATCCCTCCGGCGGATGTCCGCTGGATACCTGCGGCGGACATCCGCTGTATATCCGCGGCGGCGGACGTCTGATGGATCCCCGCGGCGGCGGACGACGTCTGATGGATCCTCGCGGTGACGAACGTCTGATGGATACCCGCGGCGGCGGCGGACATCTGATGGATCCTCGCGGTGACCGACGTCTGATGGATCCCCGCGGCTGCGGCCGTCTGCTGGGTACCTGTGGTGGTTGTATGAAGGGTCCCGACGTCGGCGAGGGGACGCAGGTCTGGTGGGTGACCTCGGGCGCTGGCTCCGCTGTCTGCGGCCTCTCCCGTAGTTGACAACCGTCCACTCCTCGCCGCGGTCACGGCCGTGGTGGAACATGGTGAGGCTAGGTTAGCTTAGCTTAGCCTCGTTAGCATGTGGCTCAGAAAAAAGTTTACAAGAGTTGTTTTACCTTTTATTTTCTGTTCAGGTGAACCATATTTTGAACAAGTAAATTAATCGCGACGTTTCGGTTCTAAGAAGAACCTTCTTCAGGCTACTTGTTCTTTGTAGAATAACTGTATAGTTACGGAACGATGTCGGACGCTGTTGTAGCATCGGCCATGTTGTGGAAAAGGGAGGATGGGCTGTGATGCGAAGTTCCTATGGTCTGGCGCCCCTGGGCTCAGCCATTTTGTTCCAAGGACCAATCAGTAGGCCATCTGACTAAGCAGCCATGACATATTTGATGCCTAACTGATTGTCCAGTGAGATCTGATGAGTCATGTTCTCTGCACTGTTTCAAATGTACACAACTATTATCATACACATATGTATACACTTTATGCATTAAACCGTGGCATGTTTGATGCCTAACTGATTGTCCCGTGAGATCTGATGAGTCATGTTATATGCACTTGTTTCAAATGCACACAGCTATTCTCATACACATATGTATACACTTTATGCATTAAACCGTGGCATGTTTGATGCCTAACTGATTGTCCAGTGAGATCTGATGAGTCATGTTATATGAATTGTTTCAAGTGCACCCAATTATTCTCATACACATATGCGCATACACTTTAGACATTGAACCGTGGCATGTTTGATGCCTAACTGATTGTCCAGTGAGATCTGATGAGTCATGTTATATGCACTTTTTCAAATGCACACAGCTATTATCATACACATATGCATACACTTTAGACATTACACCGTGGCATGTTTGATGCCTAACTGATTGTCCAGTGAGATCTGATGAGTCATGTTCTCTGCACTGTTTCAAATGTACACAACTATTATCATACACATATGTATACACTTTATGCATTGAACCGTGGCATGTTTGATGCCTAACTGATTGTCCAGTGAGATCTGATGAGTCATGTTATATGCACTTGTTTCAAATGCACACAGCTATTATCATACACATATGTATACACTTTAGACATTACACCGTGGCATGTTTGATGCCTAACTGATTGTCCAGTGAGATCTGATGAGTCATGTTATATGCACTTGTTTCAAATGCACACAGCTATTATCATACACATATGCATACACTTTAGACATTAAACCGTGGCATGTTTGATGCCTAACTGATTGTCCAGTGAGATCTGATGAGTCATGTTGTATGCACTTTTTCAAATGCACACAGCTATTATCATACACATATGTATACACTTTAGACATTACACCGTGGCATGTTTGATGCCTAACTGATTGTCCAGTGAGATCTGATGAGTCATGTTATATGAATTGTTTCAAGTGCACCCAATTATTCTCATACACATATGCGCATACACTTTAGACATTACCCCGTGGCATGTTTGATGCCTAACTGATTGTCCAGTGAGATCTGATGAGTCATGTTATATGCCCTGTTTCAAGTGCACACAACTATTATCATACACATATGCGCATACACTTTAGACATTAAACCGTGGCATGTTTGATGCCTAACTGATTGTCCATTGAGATCTGATGAGTCATGTTTTACGAATTGTTTCAAATGTACTCCCACATCCATTTGTCCGCAGAAACATCTTCGACCTGAAGCCGTGCCGTCCTCCATCCATTTGTCACCGCCCACCTCCTGCGGTCTGGGAAGTGATGCCACATGGACTGCTCCAAAACCAAACCTGCATGTACATGCATCTGGACGTTCCAGTGTGTTCCACTCTATGTAGTACTGAGTGCCCGATCAGGCCCAGTCAGACATGCTACATGAGCCGCCATAAACACACACACACACGTAAATATGCCCATACACCCACCTGCATACACATACATACCTACACACATATATATACACATACATATACATATATATATACACACATGTGTACATATACGAACGGTCAGGTCCAGGCGGGAGCCGAATGGTTAGGCTTAGGCGGGAGGGCCGAATGGTTAGGTTTAGGCGGGGGGGTCGAATGGTTAGGTTTAGGCGTTGGCCGAATGGTTAGGCTTAGGCGGGGGGTCGAATGGTTAGGTTTAGGCAGGGGGTCGAATAGTTAGGTTTAGGCGAGGAGAGGGAGTGGTTGAGATTAGGGCAAGAAAGCAGGGCAGGCTACATGAGAGGAGCAGAGCAACAGAGATATGAGGCAGGAGGCACGGGCTGGTTAGGTGTTAGGGGATTGTGATCACTATGCTGGAAGCCAGCAAGGTGATCTGTGCACTGTCCATCACTACCTCACATCCTGAAGCACCTACCTCTCATTCAAGCCTTTAGGATGTCTTGTATCCAGTCTGGCAATCCAGATCCTTTCAGCCCTTTTCCTCTGGGAAATGTTCCACCTGGGGTTACACTCAATGACAGTCGTTAAAACAGATTTCCATCCATGTAATAGGAAGTGTTTCACAAAAGGTGTCTCCATCTTTTTCCTCTTCAGTATGTTGTATTTGTGTTGAGTGAATCGAGTAGAAATGGTGTTCCCCGTTTCACCCACATACTGTAAACCACACTTTTTACAAGAAATCAGATATATACAATTTTTGGACTTTAGACTGCCACGGGTCATTGTCTGAAAGACCTCTTTTGTGTACCGATTAGTGAACCAGTTTTGGTGTTTAAAATACTGGCCCTGTACTCTGGTTTTAGGGTCAAAGAGGGGTTTAATTTTCGCTTTTACCAGGAGATCCTGTAAATTCTTGTTTTTCCTGAATGCAGCAATAATGCTATAGTTTTGTAATGTTGATGTTCCTGTAATGTGTTTTTGAAAGTTCCTCTTACTTTGTCTAATTAGTTCAACAGTTGACGGGGAAAATGTCGTCACAAATGGAAGGTTACAAGTTACTACTGGTGGTCTAGTTTGCTGAAATGACCTTCTGCATTTTCTAAGGAAGGTCCTAGAGTACCCTCTGGTGGACAAAGCTCGAAACAGCACTCTGACTGCCGAATTAAAATCTTCCTCTTCAGTGCAAATTCTGTGAAACCTCAACAATTGTGACTTAATCAAGCCTGCATAGGTGTGCTTTGGGTGGAAGCTAGTTTTATAGAGCAGAGCGTGGGTGTCTGTCTCTTTAAAGAACACTTTGATCGCTAGTGTGTGGGTCTCCTTGAACCTGTCGTTCTTAAAAGTGGTGGTGTCCAAGAAATCGACAGAGGTCAAACTGCTGGTTGATTTTAGCTTGATTGATTCACTGTGATTATTCAGCGTGTTCAAAAATGTGTCAAAGTCCTCTCTCGTATGAGGCCACACCCCCCAGATGTCATCTAAAAACCTGTAGTAGTACAGAGGTTTTTTAGGACATGTTTTTAGGGCTGACTCCTCCCATTCAGCCATAAAGATGTTTGCATATGCGGGAGCAAATTTCTTCCCCATAGCTGTACCTTTAATTTGCAGGAAAAATTCTCCATTAAATGTGAAGTCATTTTTGGTCAAATTAATCTCTAATAACTGTAATAATTCTTTTTCTGGTCTTTTTTTGTTTGGGTGTTTCCGAAATGCATTTTTTATGGCTTGCATGCCTTCTTTGAAGTCAATATTTGTATATAGACTGTCTATGTCAATTGTAAAAAGAATGGAGTTGTCAGGAATGTGCAGTTTTTTTACTATGTTGATAAAGTGGTACGTGTCCTTAATGTAACTGGGGTGTGTGGTCGAGAGAGGATTGAGGAAGAAGTCCAGGTATTCTGCAGTGTAATATGTTTCACTGCTGCAGTCAGACACAATGGGTCTACCTGGAGGGATTTCATGTGGTTTGCTCCACTTAGTTGGATCCTTGTGGATTTTGGGCAGCATGTAAAATAATCTGGCTCTGGGTTCCGAGTTGCCCATTAAATAATATTTTTGTTTTGCCTTAATAAACCTTTTCTCATAGAGAGTTTGGATAATTTTGTTCATGATTGGAATCGTTTCTGGATAAATAGGTTTGGTCAATTTAGTGTAGTATTTGGGGTCGTTGAGTTGTCGATAACCCTCCCATACATACTGTTCTCTGTCCATAATGACCATAGCACTGCCTTTATCAGCTGGCTTGATGATGATGTGTTTGTTACTGTTCAGTGTCTGTCAGTGCTCTAACCTCTTCAGTACTCAGGTTTGGTGGTACACGATGGACCCTAAACTCAGCATCCAAATATTGAAGATCCGCCTTGATGAGAGCCGTGATTTCACTGGGTGTTTGTCCCTGGGGGGGAGTCCAGACTGATTTCTGAATGAAAGGCAGCGGTTCAGAGTCTTTTGCATGTTCATAATAAGCTGCCAGTTTCAGCTTCCTATGGTATTGCTGAGTATCATAACGGCTTTGTTCCTTAATGTCTTTGTTTGTGCCCTTTGTGGGGATAAAGTTCAAGCCTTTGTTAAGCAGAGCAAATTGTGGTGCAGTTAACTTAAAGTTTTTTGTTAAATTAATAACAGTCTTATCCCCCTCCTGTGGAGGCAGGTTTATGGGGACAATTAGTTTAAGTAAGTGCACCAGTGGTCCAGCATGCGCTGAGCTGTGTCATAAGTCCAGTGCAGGTTATCTGGTCCTGTTTTAAAGTCAGTGCTTGGTAGAGACGGAATATACTCACCCAGGTCAGAGATGTACGCGTTCAGGTGTGTGAGACGCATTTTCTCTCTCGTTGGAAGATTGGGGGAGAAGTTGATCTGTGGAATGAAAATTTCCGCCCACGGAAACTTCTCTTGGGCCAACTTAAGCGCTCTCTGCAGCTGTTTGATAGCTGTCTCTTTGGTCTTTTGGACACGGTTGTTTAGGCCAAAGGCCAGGATGATTTTTTCCACCGTGGCTGTGGATCTGGCTTTGTCCAGTAGCTCTTCTGCGTTTCTGAAGGTGGCACCTGGGAAGGCGTCAATTTGTAGATCTGGATTGTTGTGTGGTGGGAATCTGTTGGTATTTGAGTCACCCATGATTAGCCATTTTTTGCCAACCGTGAGGCTCCAATCTTGCAACTTTCTCGAAGTGGTGAGATGTTTCGTAGGTCG
>NW_027466730.1:0-17500 GCF_050575085.1 Anarhichas minor
GTTCCCGGCTGTGCGTTGTGTTTTCGCGGAGATATGGACCGCGCAAAACGGGTATTTGGTTTAAGGATTTTTCGCTGTGATTTTGTCAGAGTATGAAGATCGATCGGCGGTTTTCAAACACGCGCTGCATCGGCTGTGTGTATCCGTTTATTATTCATCTTATATGGGTGGTTAGAGGACTTCCAGCTCGACAACTGGGCATGAGTATCCCCGCTGTGCGTTCTATTTCCGGGTAGATATGGCGCGCGTAATATGGTCCCTGCGACCTACTTTGACCGCGTCGTGCCTCGGCTGTGAGTGTCCGATTGTGGATCACCCTCCACATGTCTTTAGAGGTTGACGGTGGCTACAGGTCGGCATAGGTGTCCCGGCTGTGCGTTGTGTATTCGCGGGGATATGGACCGCGCAAGACGGCGATTTGGTTTAAGGAAACAGAGTATTGGCGCTATCGCTGTGATTTTGTCAGAGTATGAAGATCGGTCGGCGGTTTTCAAATACGTGCTGCCTCGGCTGTGGATACCCGTTTATTATTCTGCTTATATGGGTAGTTAGAGGACGTCGCGACCGTGTATTCAAAATAAGAATCCCCGCTGTGCGTTCCATTTCCGGGTAGATATGGCGCGCGTAATAGGGCCCCTGCGACCTACTTTGACCGCGTGGTGCCTCGGCTGTGGACCTCGCATCCAGGATCCACTCGGATAGGTTTGTAGAAGTGGACTTGGACTACAATTAGATATGAGGTTCCCGGCTGTGCGTTGTGTTTTCGCGGAGATATGGACCGCGCAAAACGGGTATTTGGTTTAAGGATTTTTCGCTGTGATTTTGTCAGAGTATGAAGATCGATCGGCGGTTTTCAAACACGCGCTGCATCGGCTGTGTGTATCCGTTTATTATTCATCTTATATGGGTGGTTAGAGGACTTCCAGCTTGACAACTGGGCATGAGTATCCCCGCTGTGCGTTCTATTTCCGGGTAGATATGGCGCGCGTAATATGGTCCCTGCGACCTACTTTGACCGCGTCGTGCCTCGGCTGTGAGTGTCCGATTGTGGATCACCCTCCACATGTCTTTAGAGGTTGACGGTGGCTACAGGTCGGCATAGGTGTCCCGGCTGTGCGTTGTGTATTCGCGGGGATATGGACCGCGCAAGACGGCGATTTGGTTTAAGGAAACAGAGTATTGGCGCTATCGCTGTGATTTTGTCAGAGTATGAAGATCGGTCGGCGGTTTTCAAATACGTGCTGCCTCGGCTATTGGATACCCGTTTATTATTCTGCTTATATGGGTAGTTAGAGGACGTCGCGACCGTGTATTCAAAATAAGAATCCCCGCTGTGCGTTCCATTTCCGGGTAGATATGGCGCGCGTAATAGGGCCCCTGCGACCTACTTTGACCGCGTGGTGCCTCGGCTGTGGACCTCGCATCCAGGATCCACTCGGATAGGTTTGTAGAAGTGGACTTGGACTACAATTAGATATGAGGTTCCCGGCTGTGCGTTGTGTTTTCGCGGAGATATGGACCGCGCAAAACGGGTATTTGGTTTAAGGATTTTTCGCTGTGATTTTGTCAGAGTATGAAGATCGATCGGACGGTTTTCAAACACGCGCTGCATCGGCTGTGTGTATCCGTTTATTATTCATCTTATATGGGTGGTTAGAGGACTTCCAGCTTGACAACTGGGCATGAGTATCCCCGCTGTGCGTTCTATTTCCGGGTAGATATGGCGCGCGTAATATGGTCCCTGCGACCTACTTTGACCGCGTCGTGCCTCGGCTGTGAGTGTCCGATTGTGGATCACCCTCCACATGTCTTTAGAGGTTGACGGTGGCTACAGGTCGGCATAGGTGTCCCGGCTGTGCGTTGTGTATTCGCGGGGATATGGACCGCGCAAGACGGCGATTTGGTTTAAGGAAACAGAGTATTGGCGCTATCGCTGTGATTTTGTCAGAGTATGAAGATCGGTCGGCGGTTTTCAAATACGTGCTGCCTCGGCTGTGGATACCCGTTTATTATTCTGCTTATATGGGTAGTTAGAGGACGTCGCGACCGTGTATTCAAAATAAGAATCCCCGCTGTGCGTTCCATTTCCGGGTAGATATGGCGCGCGTAATAGGGCCCCTGCGACCTACTTTGACCGCGTGGTGCCTCGGCTGTGGACCTCGCATCCAGGATCCACTCGGTGAGGTTTGTAGAAGTGGACTTGGACTACAATTAGATATGAGGTTCCCGGCTGTGCGTTGTGTTTTCGCGGAGATATGGACCGCGCAAAACGGGTATTTGGTTTAAGGATTTTTCGCTGTGATTTTGTCAGAGTATGAAGATCGATCGGCGGTTTTCAAACACGCGCTGCATCGGCTGTGTGTATCCGTTTATTATTCATCTTATATGGGTGGTTAGAGGACTTCCAGCTCGACAACTGGGCATGAGTATCCCCGCTGTGCGTTCTATTTCCGGGTAGATATGGCGCGCGTAATATGGTCCCTGCGACCTACTTTGACCGCGTCGTGCCTCGGCTGTGAGTGTCCGATTGTGGATCACCCTCCACATGTCTTTAGAGGTTGACGGTGGCTACAGGTCGGCATAGGTGTCCCGGCTGTGCGTTGTGTATTCGCGGGGATATGGACCGCGCAAGACGGCGATTTGGTTTAAGGAAACAGAGTATTGGCGCTATCGCTGTGATTTTGTCAGAGTATGAAGATCGGTCGGCGGTTTTCAAATACGTGCTGCCTCGGCTGTGGATACCCGTTTATTATTCTGCTTATATGGGTAGTTAGAGGACGTCGCGACCGTGTATTCAAAATAAGAATCCCCGCTGTGCGTTCCATTTCCGGGTAGATATGGCGCGCGTAATAGGGCCCCTGCGACCTACTTTGACCGCGTGGTGCCTCGGCTGTGGACCTCGCATCCAGGATCCACTCGGATAGGTTTGTAGAAGTGGACTTGGACTACAATTAGATATGAGGTTCCCGGCTGTGCGTTGTGTTTTCGCGGAGATATGGACCGCGCAAAACGGGTATTTGGTTTAAGGATTTTTCGCTGTGATTTTGTCAGAGTATGAAGATCGATCGGCGGTTTTCAAACACGCGCTGCATCGGCTGTGTGTATCCGTTTATTATTCATCTTATATGGGTGGTTAGAGGACTTCCAGCTCGACAACTGGGCATGAGTATCCCCGCTGTGCGTTCTATTTCCGGGTAGATATGGCGCGCGTAATATGGTCCCTGCGACCTACTTTGACCGCGTCGTGCCTCGGCTGTGAGTGTCCGATTGTGGATCACCCTCCACATGTCTTTAGAGGTTGACGGTGGCTACAGGTCGGCATAGGTGTCCCGGCTGTGCGTTGTGTATTCGCGGGGATATGGACCGCGCAAGACGGCGATTTGGTTTAAGGAAACAGAGTATTGGCGCTATCGCTGTGATTTTGTCAGAGTATGAAGATCGGTCGGCGGTTTTCAAATACGTGCTGCCTCGGCTGTGGATACCCGTTTATTATTCTGCTTATATGGGTAGTTAGAGGACGTCGCGACCGTGTATTCAAAATAAGAATCCCCGCTGTGCGTTCCATTTCCGGGTAGATATGGCGCGCGTAATAGGGCCCCTGCGACCTACTTTGACCGCGTGGTGCCTCGGCTGTGGACCTCGCATCCAGGATCCACTCGGATAGGTTTGTAGAAGTGGACTTGGACTACAATTAGATATGAGGTTCCCGGCTGTGCGTTGTGTTTTCGCGGAGATATGGACCGCGCAAAACGGGTATTTGGTTTAAGGATTTTTCGCTGTGATTTTGTCAGAGTATGAAGATCGATCGGCGGTTTTCAAACACGCGCTGCATCGGCTGTGTGTATCCGTTTATTATTCATCTTATATGGGTGGTTAGAGGACTTCCAGCTTGACAACTGGGCATGAGTATCCCCGCTGTGCGTTCTATTTCCGGGTAGATATGGCGCGCGTAATATGGTCCCTGCGACCTACTTTGACCGCGTCGTGCCTCGGCTGTGAGTGTCCGATTGTGGATCACCCTCCACATGTCTTTAGAGGTTGACGGTGGCTACAGGTCGGCATAGGTGTCCCGGCTGTGCGTTGTGTATTCGCGGGGATATGGACCGCGCAAGACGGCGATTTGGTTTAAGGAAACAGAGTATTGGCGCTATCGCTGTGATTTTGTCAGAGTATGAAGATCGGTCGGCGGTTTTCAAATACGTGCTGCCTCGGCTATGGATACCCGTTTATTATTCTGCTTATATGGGTAGTTAGAGGACGTCGCGACCGTGTATTCAAAATAAGAATCCCCGCTGTGCGTTCCATTTCCGGGTAGATATGGCGCGCGTAATAGGGCCCCTGCGACCTACTTTGACCGCGTGGTGCCTCGGCTGTGGACCTCGCATCCAGGATCCACTCGGTGAGGTTTGTAGAAGTGGACTTGGACTACAATTAGATATGAGGTTCCCGGCTGTGCGTTGTGTTTTCGCGGAGATATGGACCGCGCAAAACGGGTATTTGGTTTAAGGATTTTTCGCTGTGATTTTGTCAGAGTATGAAGATCGATCGGCGGTTTTCAAACACGCGCTGCATCGGCTGTGTGTATCCGTTTATTATTCATCTTATATGGGTGGTTAGAGGACTTCCAGCTCGACAACTGGGCATGAGTATCCCCGCTGTGCGTTCTATTTCCGGGTAGATATGGCGCGCGTAATATGGTCCCTGCGACCTACTTTGACCGCGTCGTGCCTCGGCTGTGAGTGTCCGATTGTGGATCACCCTCCACATGTCTTTAGAGGTTGACGGTGGCTACAGGTCGGCATAGGTGTCCCGGCTGTGCGTTGTGTATTCGCGGGGATATGGACCGCGCAAGACGGCGATTTGGTTTAAGGAAACAGAGTATTGGCGCTATCGCTGTGATTTTGTCAGAGTATGAAGATCGGTCGGCGGTTTTCAAATACGTGCTGCCTCGGCTGTGGATACCCGTTTATTATTCTGCTTATATGGGTAGTTAGAGGACGTCGCGACCGTGTATTCAAAATAAGAATCCCCGCTGTGCGTTCCATTTCCGGGTAGATATGGCGCGCGTAATAGGGCCCCTGCGACCTACTTTGACCGCGTGGTGCCTCGGCTGTGGACCTCGCGCATCCAGGATCCACTCGGATAGGTTTGTAGAAGTGGACTTGGACTACAATTAGATATGAGGTTCCCGGCTGTGCGTTGTGTTTTCGCGGAGATATGGACCGCGCAAAACGGGTATTTGGTTTAAGGATTTTTCGCTGTGATTTTGTCAGAGTATGAAGATCGATCGGCGGTTTTCAAACACGCGCTGCATCGGCTGTGTGTATCCGTTTATTATTCATCTTATATGGGTGGTTAGAGGACTTCCAGCTTGACAACTGGGCATGAGTATCCCCGCTGTGCGTTCTATTTCCGGGTAGATATGGCGCGCGTAATATGGTCCCTGCGACCTACTTTGACCGCGTCGTGCCTCGGCTGTGAGTGTCCGATTGTGGATCACCCTCCACATGTCTTTAGAGGTTGACGGTGGCTACAGGTCGGCATAGGTGTCCCGGCTGTGCGTTGTGTATTCGCGGGGATATGGACCGCGCAAGACGGCGATTTGGTTTAAGGAAACAGAGTATTGGCGCTATCGCTGTGATTTTGTCAGAGTATGAAGATCGGTCGGCGGTTTTCAAATACGTGCTGCCTCGGCTGTGGATACCCGTTTATTATTCTGCTTATATGGGTAGTTAGAGGACGTCGCGACCGTGTATTCAAAATAAGAATCCCCGCTGTGCGTTCCATTTCGCGGTAGATATGGCGCGCGTAATAGGGCCCCTGCGACCTACTTTGACCGCGTGGTGCCTCGGCTGTGGACCTCGCATCCAGGATCCACTCGGATAGGTTTGTAGAAGTGGACTTGGACTACAATTAGATATGAGGTTCCCGGCTGTGCGTTGTGTTTTCGCGGAGATATGGACCGCGCAAAACGGGTATTTGGTTTAAGGATTTTTCGCTGTGATTTTGTCAGAGTATGAAGATCGATCGGCGGTTTTCAAACACGCGCTGCATCGGCTGTGTGTATCCGTTTATTATTCATCTTATATGGGTGGTTAGAGGACTTCCAGCTCGACAACTGGGCATGAGTATCCCCGCTGTGCGTTCTATTTCCGGGTAGATATGGCGCGCGTAATATGGTCCCTGCGACCTACTTTGACCGCGTCGTGCCTCGGCTGTGAGTGTCCGATTGTGGATCACCCTCCACATGTCTTTAGAGGTTGACGGTGGCTACAGGTCGGCATAGGTGTCCCGGCTGTGCGTTGTGTATTCGCGGGGATATGGACCGCGCAAGACGGCGATTTGGTTTAAGGAAACAGAGTATTGGCGCTATCGCTGTGATTTTGTCAGAGTATGAAGATCGGTCGGCGGTTTTCAAATACGTGCTGCCTCGGCTGTGGATACCCGTTTATTATTCTGCTTATATGGGTAGTTAGAGGACGTCGCGACCGTGTATTCAAAATAAGAATCCCCGCTGTGCGTTCCATTTCCGGGTAGATATGGCGCGCGTAATAGGGCCCCTGCGACCTACTTTGACCGCGTGGTGCCTCGGCTGTGGACCTCGCATCCAGGATCCACTCGGATAGGTTTGTAGAAGTGGACTTGGACTACAATTAGATATGAGGTTCCCGGCTGTGCGTTGTGTTTTCGCGGAGATATGGACCGCGCAAAACGGGTATTTGGTTTAAGGATTTTTCGCTGTGATTTTGTCAGAGTATGAAGATCGATCGGCGGTTTTCAAACACGCGCTGCATCGGCTGTGTGTATCCGTTTATTATTCATCTTATATGGGTGGTTAGAGGACTTCCAGCTTGACAACTGGGCATGAGTATCCCCGCTGTGCGTTCTATTTCCGGGTAGATATGGCGCGCGTAATATGGTCCCTGCGACCTACTTTGACCGCGTCGTGCCTCGGCTGTGAGTGTCCGATTGTGGATCACCCTCCACATGTCTTTAGAGGTTGACGGTGGCTACAGGTCGGCATAGGTGTCCCGGCTGTGCGTTGTGTATTCGCGGGGATATGGACCGCGCAAGACGGCGATTTGGTTTAAGGAAACAGAGTATTGGCGCTATCGCTGTGATTTTGTCAGAGTATGAAGATCGGTCGGCGGTTTTCAAATACGTGCTGCCTCGGCTATGGATACCCGTCTTATTATTCTGCTTATATGGGTAGTTAGAGGACGTCGCGACCGTGTATTCAAAATAAGAATCCCCGCTGTGCGTTCCATTTCCGGGTAGATATGGCGCGCGTAATAGGGCCCCTGCGACCTACTTTGACCGCGTGGTGCCTCGGCTGTGGACCTCGCATCCAGGATCCACTCGGATAGGTTTGTAGAAGTGGACTTGGACTACAATTAGATATGAGGTTCCCGGCTGTGCGTTGTGTTTTCGCGGAGATATGGACCGCGCAAAACGGGTATTTGGTTTAAGGATTTTTCGCTGTGATTTTGTCAGAGTATGAAGATCGATCGGCGGTTTTCAAACACGCGCTGCATCGGCTGTGTGTATCCGTTTATTATTCATCTTATATGGGTGGTTAGAGGACTTCCAGCTTGACAACTGGGCATGAGTATCCCCGCTGTGCGTTCTATTTCCGGGTAGATATGGCGCGCGTAATATGGTCCCTGCGACCTACTTTGACCGCGTCGTGCCTCGGCTGTGAGTGTCCGATTGTGGATCACCCTCCACATGTCTTTAGAGGTTGACGGTGGCTACAGGTCGGCATAGGTGTCCCGGCTGTGCGTTGTGTATTCGCGGGGATATGGACCGCGCAAGACGGCGATTTGGTTTAAGGAAACAGAGTATTGGCGCTATCGCTGTGATTTTGTCAGAGTATGAAGATCGGTCGGCGGTTTTCAAATACGTGCTGCCTCGGCTGTGGATACCCGTTTATTATTCTGCTTATATGGGTAGTTAGAGGACGTCGCGACCGTGTATTCAAAATAAGAATCCCCGCTGTGCGTTCCATTTCCGGGTAGATATGGCGCGCGTAATAGGGCCCCTGCGACCTACTTTGACCGCGTGGTGCCTCGGCTGTGGACCTCGCATCCAGGATCCACTCGGTGAGGTTTGTAGAAGTGGACTTGGACTACAATTAGATATGAGGTTCCCGGCTGTGCGTTGTGTTTTCGCGGAGATATGGACCGCGCAAAACGGGTATTTGGTTTAAGGATTTTTCGCTGTGATTTTGTCAGAGTATGAAGATCGATCGGCGGTTTTCAAACACGCGCTGCATCGGCTGTGTGTATCCGTTTATTATTCATCTTATATGGGTGGTTAGAGGACTTCCAGCTCGACAACTGGGCATGAGTATCCCCCGCTGTGCGTTCTATTTCCGGGTAGATATGGCGCGCGTAATATGGTCCCTGCGACCTACTTTGACCGCGTCGTGCCTCGGCTGTGAGTGTCCGATTGTGGATCACCCTCCACATGTCTTTAGAGGTTGACGGTGGCTACAGGTCGGCATAGGTGTCCCGGCTGTGCGTTGTGTATTCGCGGGGATATGGACCGCGCAAGACGGCGATTTGGTTTAAGGAAACAGAGTATTGGCGCTATCGCTGTGATTTTGTCAGAGTATGAAGATCGGTCGGCGGTTTTCAAATACGTGCTGCCTCGGCTGTGGATACCCGTTTATTATTCTGCTTATATGGGTAGTTAGAGGACGTCGCGACCGTGTATTCAAAATAAGAATCCCCCGCTGTGCGTTCCATTTCCGGGTAGATATGGCGCGCTAATAGGGCCCCCTGCGACCTACTTTGACCGCGTGGTGCCTCGGCTGTGGACCTCGCATCCAGGATCCACTCGGATAGGTTTGTAGAAGTGGACTTGGACTACAATTAGATATGAGGTTCCCGGCTGTGCGTTGTGTTTTCGCGGAGATATGGACCGCGCAAAACGGGTATTTGGTTTAAGGATTTTTCGCTGTGATTTTGTCAGAGTATGAAGATCGATCGGCGGTTTTCAAACACGCGCTGCATCGGCTGTGTGTATCCGTTTATTATTCATCTTATATGGGTGGTTAGAGGACTTCCAGCTCGACAACTGGGCATGAGTATCCCCGCTGTGCGTTCTATTTCCGGGTAGATATGGCGCGCGTAATATGGTCCCTGCGACCTACTTTGACCGCGTCGTGCCTCGGCTGTGAGTGTCCGATGTGGATCACCCTCCACATGTCTTTAGAGGTTGACGGTGGCTACAGGTCGGCATAGGTGTCCCGGCTGTGCGTTGTGTATTCGCGGGGATATGGACCGCGCAAGACGGCGATTTGGTTTAAGGAAACAGAGTATTGGCGCTATCGCTGTGATTTTGTCAGAGTATGAAGATCGGTCGGCGGTTTTCAAATACGTGCTGCCTCGGCTGTGGATACCCGTTTATTATTCTGCTTATATGGGTAGTTAGAGGACGTCGCGACCGTGTATTCAAAATAAGAATCCCCGCTGTGCGTTCCATTTCCGGGTAGATATGGCGCGCGTAATAGGGCCCCTGCGACCTACTTTGACCGCGTGGTGCCTCGGCTGTGGACCTCGCATCCAGGATCCACTCGGATAGGTTTGTAGAAGTGGACTTGGACTACAATTAGATATGAGGGTTCCCGGCTGTGCGTTGTGTTTTCGCGGAGATATGGACCGCGCAAAACGGGTATTTGGTTTAAGGATTTTTCGCTGTGATTTTGTCAGAGTATGAAGATCGATCGGCGGTTTTCAAACACGCGCTGCATCGGCTGTGTGTATCCGTTTATTATTCATCTTATATGGGTGGTTAGAGGACTTCCAGCTTGACAACTGGGCATGAGTATCCCCGCTGTGCGTTCTATTTCCGGGTAGATATGGCGCGCGTAATATGGTCCCTGCGACCTACTTTGACCGCGTCGTGCCTCGGCTGTGAGTGTCCGATTGTGGATCACCCTCCACATGTCTTTAGAGGTTGACGGTGGCTACAGGTCGGCATAGGTGTCCCGCTGTGCGTTGTGTATTCGCGGGGATATGGACCGCGCAAGACGGCGATTTGGTTTAAGGAAACAGAGTATTGGCGCTATCGCTGTGATTTTGTCAGAGTATGAAGATCGGTCGGCCGGTTTTCAATACGTGCTGCCCTCGGCTATGGATACCCGTTTATTATTCTGCTTATATGGGTAGTTAGAGGACGTCGCGACCGTGTATTCAAAATAAGAATCCCCGCTGTGCGTTCCATTTCCGGGGTAGATATGGCGCGCGTAATAGGGCCCCTGCGACCTACTTTGACCGCGTGGTGCCTCGGCTGTGGACCTCGCATCCAGGATCCACTCGGATAGGTTTGTAGAAGTGGACTTGGACTACAATTAGATATGAGGTTCCCGGCTGTGCGTTGTGTTTTCGCGGAGATATGGACCGCGCAAAACGGGTATTTGGTTTAAGGATTTTTCGCTGTGATTTTGTCAGAGTATGAAGATCGATCGGCGGTTTTCAAACACGCGCTGCATCGGCTGTGTGTATCCGTTTATTATTCATCTTATATGGGTGGTTAGAGGACTTCCAGCTTGACAACTGGGCATGAGTATCCCCGCTGTGCGTTCTATTTCCGGGTAGATATGGCGCGCGTAATATGGTCCCTGCGACCTACTTTGACCGCGTCGTGCCTCGGCTGTGAGTGTCCGATTGTGGATCACCCTCCACATGTCTTTAGAGGTTGACGGTGGCTACAGGTCGGCATAGGTGTCCCGGCTGTGCGTTGTGTATTCGCGGGGATATGGACCGCGCAAGACGGCGATTTGGTTTAAGGAAACAGAGTATTGGCGCTATCGCTGTGATTTTGTCAGAGTATGAAGATCGGTCGGCGGTTTTCAAATACGTGCTGCCTCGGCTGTGGATACCCCGTTTATTATTCTGCTTATATGGGTAGTTAGAGGACGTCGCGACCGTGTATTCAAAATAAGAATCCCCGCTGTGCGTTCCATTTCCGGGTAGATATGGCGCGCGTAATAGGGCCCCTGCGACCTACTTTGACCGCGTGGTGCCTCGGCTGTGGACCTCGCATCCAGGATCCACTCGGTGAGGTTTGTAGAAGTGGACTTGGACTACAATTAGATATGAGGTTCCCGGCTGTGCGTTGTGTTTTCGCGGAGATATGGACCGCGCAAAACGGGTATTTGGTTTAAGGATTTTTCGCTGTGATTTTGTCAGAGTATGAAGATCGATCGGCGGTTTTCAAACACGCGCTGCATCGGCTGTGTGTATCCGTTTATTATTCATCTTATATGGGTGGTTAGAGGACTTCCAGCTCGACAACTGGGCATGAGTATCCCCGCTGTGCGTTCTATTTCCGGGTAGATATGGCGCGCGTAATATGGTCCCTGCGACCTACTTTGACCGCGTCGTGCCTCGGCTGTGAGTGTCCGATTGTGGATCACCCTCCACATGTCTTTAGAGGTTGACGTGGCTACGGTGGCTACAGGTCGGCATAGGTGTCCCGGCTGTGCGTTGTGTATTCGCGGGGATATGGACCGCGCAAGACGGCGATTTGGTTTAAGGAAACAGAGTATTGGCGCTATCGCTGTGATTTTGTCAGAGTATGAAGATCGGTCGGCGGTTTTCAAATACGTGCTGCCTCGGCTGTGGATACCCGTTTATTATTCTGCTTATATGGGTAGTTAGAGGACGTCGCGACCGTGTATTCAAAATAAGAATCCCCGCTGTGCGTTCCATTTCCGGGTAGATATGGCGCGCGTAATAGGGCCCCTGCGACCTACTTTGACCGCGTGGTGCCTCGGCTGTGGACCTCGCATCCAGGATCCACTCGGATAGGTTTGTAGAAGTGGACTTGGACTACAATTAGATATGAGGTTCCCGGCTGTGCGTTGTGTTTTCGCGGAGATATGGACCGCGCAAAACGGGTATTTGGTTTAAGGATTTTTCGCTGTGATTTTGTCAGAGTATGAAGATCGATCGGCGGTTTTCAAACAGCGCGCTGCATCGGCTGTGTGTATCCGTTTATTATTCATCTTATATGGGTGGTTAGAGGACTTCCAGCTTGACAACTGGGCATGAGTATCCCCGCTGTGCGTTCTATTTCCGGGTAGATATGGCGCGCGTAATATGGTCCCTGCGACCTACTTTGACCGCGTCGTGCCTCGGCTGTGAGTGTCCGATTGTGGATCACCCTCCACATGTCTTTAGAGGTTGACGGTGGCTACAGGTCGGCATAGGTGTCCCGGCTGTGCGTTGTGTATTCGCGGGGATATGGACCGCGCAAGACGGCGATTTGGTTTAAGGAAACAGAGTATTGGCGCTATCGCTGTGATTTTGTCAGAGTATGAAGATCGGTCGGCGGTTTTCAAATACGTGCTGCCTCGGCTATGGATACCCGTTTATTATTCTGCTTATATGGGTAGTTAGAGGACGTCGCGACCGTGTATTCAAAATAAGAATCCCCGCTGTGCGTTCCATTTCCGGGTAGATATGGCGCGCGTAATAGGGCCCCTGCGACCTACTTTGACCGCGTGGTGCCTCGGCTGTGGACCTCGCATCCAGGATCCACTCGGATAGGTTTGTAGAAGTGGACTTGGACTACAATTAGATATGAGGTTCCCGGCTGTGCGTTGTGTTTTCGCGGAGATATGGACCGCGCAAAACGGGTATTTGGTTTAAGGATTTTTCGCTGTGATTTTGTCAGAGTATGAAGATCGATCGGCGGTTTTCAAACACGCGCTGCATCGGCTGTGTGTATCCGTTTATTATTCATCTTATATGGGTGGTTAGAGGACTTCCAGCTTGACAACTGGGCATGAGTATCCCCGCTGTGCGTTCTATTTCCGGGTAGATATGGCGCGCGTAATATGGTCCCTGCGACCTACTTTGACCGCGTCGTGCCTCGGCTGTGAGTGTCCGATTGTGGATCACCCTCCACATGTCTTTAGAGGTTGACGGTGGCTACAGGTCGGCATAGGTGTCCCGGCTGTGCGTTGTGTATTCGCGGGGATATGGACCGCGCAAGACGGCGATTTGGTTTAAGGAAACAGAGTATTGGCGCTATCGCTGTGATTTTGTCAGAGTATGAAGATCGGTCGGCGGTTTTCAAATACGTGCTGCCTCGGCTGTGGATACCCGTTTATTATTCTGCTTATATGGGTAGTTAGAGGACGTCGCGACCGTGTATTCAAAATAAGAATCCCCGCTGTGCGTTCCATTTCCGGGTAGATATGGCGCGCGTAATAGGGCCCCTGCGACCTACTTTGACCGCGTGGTGCCTCGGCTGTGGACCTCGCATCCAGGATCCACTCGGTGAGGTTTGTAGAAGTGGACTTGGACTACAATTAGATATGAGGTTCCCGGCTGTGCGTTGTGTTTTCGCGGAGATATGGACCGCGCAAAACGGGTATTTGGTTTAAGGATTTTTCGCTGTGATTTTGTCAGAGTATGAAGATCGATCGGCGGTTTTCAAACACGCGCTGCATCGGCTGTGTGTATCCGTTTATTATTCATCTTATATGGGTGGTTAGAGGACTTCCAGCTCGACAACTGGGCATGAGTATCCCCGCTGTGCGTTCTATTTCCGGGTAGATATGGCGCGCGTAATATGGTCCCTGCGACCTACTTTGACCGCGTCGTGCCTCGGCTGTGAGTGTCCGATTGTGGATCACCCTCCACATGTCTTTAGAGGTTGACGGTGGCTACAGGTCGGCATAGGTGTCCCGGCTGTGCGTTGTGTATTCGCGGGGATATGGACCGCGCAAGACGGCGATTTGGTTTAAGGAAACAGAGTATTGGCGCTATCGCTGTGATTTTGTCAGAGTATGAAGATCGGTCGGCGGTTTTCAAATACGTGCTGCCTCGGCTGTGGATACCCGTTTATTATTCTGCTTATATGGGTAGTTAGAGGACGTCGCGACCGTGTATTCAAAATAAGAATCCCCGCTGTGCGTTCCATTTCCGGGTAGATATGGCGCGCGTAATAGGGCCCCTGCGACCTACTTTGACCGCGTGGTGCCTCGGCTGTGGACCTCGCATCCAGGATCCACTCGGATAGGTTTGTAGAAGTGGACTTGGACTACAATTAGATATGAGGTTCCCGGCTGTGCGTTGTGTTTTCGCGGAGATATGGACCGCGCAAAACGGGTATTTGGTTTAAGGATTTTTCGCTGTGATTTTGTCAGAGTATGAAGATCGATCGGCGGTTTTCAAACACGCGCTGCATCGGCTGTGTGTATCCGTTTATTATTCATCTTATATGGGTGGTTAGAGGACTTCCAGCTCGACAACTGGGCATGAGTATCCCCGCTGTGCGTTCTATTTCCGGGTAGATATGGCGCGCGTAATATGGTCCCTGCGACCTACTTTGACCGCGTCGTGCCTCGGCTGTGAGTGTCCGATTGTGGATCACCCTCCACATGTCTTTAGAGGTTGACGGTGGCTACAGGTCGGCATAGGTGTCCCGGCTGTGCGTTGTGTATTCGCGGGGATATGGACCGCGCAAGACGGCGATTTGGTTTAAGGAAACAGAGTATTGGCGCTATCGCTGTGATTTTGTCAGAGTATGAAGATCGGTCGGCGGTTTTCAAATACGTGCTGCCTCGGCTGTGGATACCCGTTTATTATTCTGCTTATATGGGTAGTTAGAGGACGTCGCGACCGTGTATTCAAAATAAGAATCCCCGCTGTGCGTTCCATTTCCGGGTAGATATGGCGCGCGTAATAGGGCCCCTGCGACCTACTTTGACCGCGTGGTGCCTCGGCTGTGGACCTCGCATCCAGGATCCACTCGGATAGGTTTGTAGAAGTGGACTTGGACTACAATTAGATATGAGGTTCCCGGCTGTGCGTTGTGTTTTCGCGGAGATATGGACCGCGCAAAACGGGTATTTGGTTTAAGGATTTTTCGCTGTGATTTTGTCAGAGTATGAAGATCGATCGGCGGTTTTCAAACACGCGCTGCATCGGCTGTGTGTATCCGTTTATTATTCATCTTATATGGGTGGTTAGAGGACTTCCAGCTCGACAACTGGGCATGAGTATCCCCGCTGTGCGTTCTATTTCCGGGTAGATATGGCGCGGTAATATGGTCCCTGCGACCTACTTTGACCGCGTCGTGCCTCGGCTGTGAGTGTCCGATTGTGGATCACCCTCCACATGTCTTTAGAGGTTGACGGTGGCTACAGGTCGGCATAGGTGTCCCGGCTGTGCGTTGTGTATTCGCGGGGATATGGACCGCGCAAGACGGCGATTTGGTTTAAGGAAACAGAGTATTGGCGCTATCGCTGTGATTTTGTCAGAGTATGAAGATCGGTCGGCGGTTTTCAAATACGTGCTGCCTCGGCTGTGGATACCCGTTTATTATTCTGCTTATATGGGTAGTTAGAGGACGTCGCGACCGTGTATTCAAAATAAGAATCCCCGCTGTGCGTTCCATTTCCGGGTAGATATGGCGCGCGTAATAGGGCCCCTGCGACCTACTTTGACCGCGTGGTGCCTCGGCTGTGGACCTCGCATCCAGGATCCACTCGGATAGGTTTGTAGAAGTGGACTTGGACTACAATTAGATATGAGGTTCCCGGCTGTGCGTTGTGTTTTCGCGGAGATATGGACCGCGCAAAACGGGTATTTGGTTTAAGGATTTTTCGCTGTGATTTTGTCAGAGTATGAAGATCGATCGGCGGTTTTCAAACACGCGCTGCATCGGCTGTGTGTATCCGTTTATTATTCATCTTATATGGGTGGTTAGAGGACTTCCAGCTTGACAACTGGGCATGAGTATCCCCGCTGTGCGTTCTATTTCCGGGTAGATATGGCGCGCGTAATATGGTCCCTGCGACCTACTTTGACCGCGTCGTGCCTCGGCTGTGAGTGTCCGATTGTGGATCACCCTCCACATGTCTTTAGAGGTTGACGGTGGCTACAGGTCGGCATAGGTGTCCCGGCTGTGCGTTGTGTATTCGCGGGGATATGGACCGCGCAAGACGGCGATTTGGTTTAAGGAAACAGAGTATTGGCGCTATCGCTGTGATTTTGTCAGAGTATGAAGATCGGTCGGCGGTTTTCAAATACGTGCTGCCTCGGCTGTGGATACCCGTTTATTATTCTGCTTATATGGGTAGTTAGAGGACGTCGCGACCGTGTATTCAAAATAAGAATCCCCGCTGTGCGTTCCATTTCCGGGTAGATATGGCGCGCGTAATAGGGCCCCTGCGACCTACTTTGACCGCGTGGTGCCTCGGCTGTGGACCTCGCATCCAGGATCCACTCGGTGAGGTTTGTAGAAGTGGACTTGGACTACAATTAGATATGAGGTTCCCGGCTGTGCGTTGTGTTTTCGCGGAGATATGGACCGCGCAAAACGGGTATTTGGTTTAAGGATTTTTCGCTGTGATTTTGTCAGAGTATGAAGATCGATCGGCGGTTTTCAAACACGCGCTGCATCGGCTGTGTGTATCCGTTTATTATTCATCTTATATGGGTGGTTAGAGGACTTCCAGCTCGACAACTGGGCATGAGTATCCCCGCTGTGCGTTCTATTTCCGGGTAGATATGGCGCGCGTAATATGGTCCCTGCGACCTACTTTGACCGCGTCGTGCCTCGGCTGTGAGTGTCCGATTGTGGATCACCCTCCACATGTCTTTAGAGGTTGACGGTGGCTACAGGTCGGCATAGGTGTCCCGGCTGTGCGTTGTGTATTCGCGGGGATATGGACCGCGCAAGACGGCGATTTGGTTTAAGGAAACAGAGTATTGGCGCTATCGCTGTGATTTTGTCAGAGTATGAAGATCGGTCGGCGGTTTTCAAATACGTGCTGCCTCGGCTGTGGATACCCGTTTATTATTCTGCTTATATGGGTAGTTAGAGGACGTCGCGACCGTGTATTCAAAATAAGAATCCCCGCTGTGCGTTCCATTTCCGGGTAGATATGGCGCGCGTAATAGGGCCCCTGCGACCTACTTTGACCGCGTGGTGCCTCGGCTGTGGACCTCGCATCCAGGATCCACTCGGATAGGTTTGTAGAAGTGGACTTGGACTACAATTAGATATGAGGTTCCCGGCTGTGCGTTGTGTTTTCGCGGAGATATGGACCGCGCAAAACGGGTATTTGGTTTAAGGATTTTTCGCTGTGATTTTGTCAGAGTATGAAGATCGATCGGCGGTTTTCAAACACGCGCTGCATCGGCTGTGTGTATCCGTTTATTATTCATCTTATATGGGTGGTTAGAGGACTTCCAGCTCGACAACTGGGCATGAGTATCCCCGCTGTGCGTTCTATTTCCGGGTAGATATGGCGCGCGTAATATGGTCCCTGCGACCTACTTTGACCGACTCGTGCCTCGGCTGTGGAGGTCGCATCCAGGATCCACTCTGATGTGTTTGTAGAGGGGGACTTGGACTACAATTAGATATGAGTGTCCCGGCTGTGCGTTGTGTTTTCGCGGAGATATGGACCGCGCAAAACGGGTATTTCGTTTAAGGACATAGAGTTTTTCGCTCGGGTTTTAAAGCCGTG
>NW_027466730.1:30000-37534 GCF_050575085.1 Anarhichas minor
CACCTCGCAAAACGGCGCTTCCGTTTAAGGAAACAGAGTTTTGGCGCTCGTCTTTCGCAGCGCAGCCCAGTAACGTCCCCTACCTTAAGAGAGTCCTCGTTACTCCCGCCGTTTACCCGCGCGATATGGATCCTGGTTCTGGATCTCGCATCCAGGATCCACTCGGATAGGTTTGTAGAGGTAGACGTATTATACAATTAGGTATGAGTATCCCGGCTGTGCGTTGTGTATTCGCGGAGATATCCATCTCGCAAAACGATATAAAAACGGCTGTGATTTTGTCAGAGTATGAAGATCGCCCGGCGCTTTTTGTCAGAGTATGAAGATCGGCCGGCGCTTTTCAAATACGTGCTGCCTCGGCTGTGGGTATCCGTTTATTATTATGCTTATATGGGTGGTTAGAGGACGTCGGGACCGTGGATTCGGTATAAGAATCCCCGCTGTGCGTTCCATTTCCGGGTAGATATGGACCGCGCAATATGGCCCCTGCGACCTACTTTGACTACATCGTGCCTCGGTTGTGGACCTCGCATCCATGATCCACTCGGATAGATTTGTAGAGGGGGACTTGGACTACAGTTAGATATAAGTGTCCCGGCTGTGCGTTGTGTATTCGCGGGGATATGGACCTCGCAAAACGGGTATTTCGTTTAAGTCTTTCGCTGTGATTTTGTCAGAGTATGAAGATCGGTCGGCTGTTTTCAAACACGCGCTGCCTCGGCTGTGGTTATCCGTTTATTATTCAGCTTACATAGTTGGTTAGAGGACGTCGGGGCCGTGTATTCAGTATAGGAATCCCCGCTGTGCGTTCTATTTCCGGGTAGATATGGCGCGCGTAATATGGTCCCTGCGACCTACTTTGACTACACCGTGCCTCGGCTGTGGACCTCGCATCCAGGATCCACTCCGATAGTTTTGTAGAGGGGGACGTGGACTACAACTGGGTATAAGTGTCCCGGCTGTGCGTTGTGTATTCGCGGGGATATGGACCTCGCAAAACGGGTATTTCGTTTAAGTCTTTCGCTGTGATTTTGTCAGAGTATGAAGATCGGTCGGCGGTTTTCAAATACGCGCTGTATCGGCTGTGTGTATCCGTTTATAGGAGTGTCTAGATGGGTGGTTAGAGGACTTCCAGCTTGACAACTGGGCATGAGTATCCCCGCTGTGCGTTCTATTTCCGGGTAGATATGGCGCGCGTAATATGGTCCCTGCGACCTACTTTGACCGCGTCGTGCCTCGGCTGTGAGTGTCCGATTGTGGATCACCCTCCACATGTCTTTAGAGGTTGACGGTGGCTACAGGTCGGCATAGGTGTCCCGGCTGTGCGTTGTGTATTCGCGGGGATATGGACCGCGCAAGACGGCGATTTGGTTTAAGGAAACAGAGTATTGGCGCTATCGCTGTGATTTTGTCAGAGTATGAAGATCGGTCGGCGGTTTTCAAATACGTGCTGCCTCGGCTGTGGATACCCGTTTATTATTCTGCTTATATGGGTAGTTAGAGGACGTCGCGACCGTGTATTCAAAATAAGAATCCCCGCTGTGCGTTCCATTTCCGGGTAGATATGGCGCGCGTAATAGGGCCCCTGCGACCTACTTTGACCGCGTGGTGCCTCGGCTGTGGACCTCGCATCCAGGATCCACTCGGATAGGTTTGTAGAAGTGGACTTGGACTACAATTAGATATGAGGTTCCCGGCTGTGCGTTGTGTTTTCGCGGAGATATGGACCGCGCAAAACGGGTATTTGGTTTAAGGATTTTTCGCTGTGATTTTGTCAGAGTATGAAGATCGATCGGCGGTTTTCAAACACGCGCTGCATCGGCTGTGTGTATCCGTTTATTATTCATCTTATATGGGTGGTTAGAGGACTTCCAGCTTGACAACTGGGCATGAGTATCCCCGCTGTGCGTTCTATTTCCGGGTAGATATGGCGCGCGTAATATGGTCCCTGCGACCTACTTTGACCGCGTCGTGCCTCGGCTGTGAGTGTCCGATTGTGGATCACCCTCCACATGTCTTTAGAGGTTGACGGTGGCTACAGGTCGGCATAGGTGTCCCGGCTGTGCGTTGTGTATTCGCGGGGATATGGACCGCGCAAGACGGCGATTTGGTTTAAGGAAACAGAGTATTGGCGCTATCGCTGTGATTTTGTCAGAGTATGAAGATCGGTCGGCGGTTTTCAAATACGTGCTGCCTCGGCTGTGGATACCCGTTTATTATTCTGCTTATATGGGTAGTTAGAGGACGTCGCGACCGTGTATTCAAAATAAGAATCCCCGCTGTGCGTTCCATTTCCGGGTAGATATGGCGCGCGTAATAGGGCCCCTGCGACCTACTTTGACCGCGTGGTGCCTCGGCTGTGGACCTCGCATCCAGGATCCACTCGGATAGGTTTGTAGAAGTGGACTTGGACTACAATTAGATATGAGGTTCCCGGCTGTGCGTTGTGTTTTCGCGGAGATATGGACCGCGCAAAACGGGTATTTGGTTTAAGGATTTTTCGCTGTGATTTTGTCAGAGTATGAAGATCGATCGGCGGTTTTCAAACACGCGCTGCATCGGCTGTGTGTATCCGTTTATTATTCATCTTATATGGGTGGTTAGAGGACTTCCAGCTTGACAACTGGGCATGAGTATCCCCGCTGTGCGTTCTATTTCCGGGTAGATATGGCGCGCGTAATATGGTCCCTGCGACCTACTTTGACCGCGTCGTGCCTCGGCTGTGAGTGTCCGATTGTGGATCACCCTCCACATGTCTTTAGAGGTTGACGGTGGCTACAGGTCGGCATAGGTGTCCCGGCTGTGCGTTGTGTATTCGCGGGGATATGGACCGCGCAAGACGGCGATTTGGTTTAAGGAAACAGAGTATTGGCGCTATCGCTGTGATTTTGTCAGAGTATGAAGATCGGTCGGCGGTTTTCAAATACGTGCTGCCTCGGCTGTGGATACCCGTTTATTATTCTGCTTATATGGGTAGTTAGAGGACGTCGCGACCGTGTATTCAAAATAAGAATCCCCGCTGTGCGTTCCATTTCCGGGTAGATATGGCGCGCGTAATAGGGCCCCTGCGACCTACTTTGACCGCGTGGTGCCTCGGCTGTGGACCTCGCATCCAGGATCCACTCGGATAGGTTTGTAGAAGTGGACTTGGACTACAATTAGATATGAGGTTCCCGGCTGTGCGTTGTGTTTTCGCGGAGATATGGACCGCGCAAAACGGGTATTTGGTTTAAGGATTTTTCGCTGTGATTTTGTCAGAGTATGAAGATCGATCGGCGGTTTTCAAACACGCGCTGCATCGGCTGTGTGTATCCGTTTATTATTCATCTTATATGGGTGGTTAGAGGACTTCCAGCTTGACAACTGGGCATGAGTATCCCCGCTGTGCGTTCTATTTCCGGGTAGATATGGCGCGCGTAATATGGTCCCTGCGACCTACTTTGACCGCGTCGTGCCTCGGCTGTGAGTGTCCGATTGTGGATCACCCTCCACATGTCTTTAGAGGTTGACGGTGGCTACAGGTCGGCATAGGTGTCCCGGCTGTGCGTTGTGTATTCGCGGGGATATGGACCGCGCAAGACGGCGATTTGGTTTAAGGAAACAGAGTATTGGCGCTATCGCTGTGATTTTGTCAGAGTATGAAGATCGGTCGGCGGTTTTCAAATACGTGCTGCCTCGGCTGTGGATACCCGTTTATTATTCTGCTTATATGGGTAGTTAGAGGACGTCGCGACCGTGTATTCAAAATAAGAATCCCCGCTGTGCGTTCCATTTCCGGGTAGATATGGCGCGCGTAATAGGGCCCCTGCGACCTACTTTGACCGCGTGGTGCCTCGGCTGTGGACCTCGCATCCAGGATCCACTCGGATAGGTTTGTAGAAGTGGACTTGGACTACAATTAGATATGAGGTTCCCGGCTGTGCGTTGTGTTTTCGCGGAGATATGGACCGCGCAAAACGGGTATTTGGTTTAAGGATTTTTCGCTGTGATTTTGTCAGAGTATGAAGATCGATCGGCGGTTTTCAAACACGCGCTGCATCGGCTGTGTGTATCCGTTTATTATTCATCTTATATGGGTGGTTAGAGGACTTCCAGCTTGACAACTGGGCATGAGTATCCCCGCTGTGCGTTCTATTTCCGGGTAGATATGGCGCGCGTAATATGGTCCCTGCGACCTACTTTGACCGCGTCGTGCCTCGGCTGTGAGTGTCCGATTGTGGATCACCCTCCACATGTCTTTAGAGGTTGACGGTGGCTACAGGTCGGCATAGGTGTCCCGGCTGTGCGTTGTGTATTCGCGGGGATATGGACCGCGCAAGACGGCGATTTGGTTTAAGGAAACAGAGTATTGGCGCTATCGCTGTGATTTTGTCAGAGTATGAAGATCGGTCGGCGGTTTTCAAATACGTGCTGCCTCGGCTGTGGATACCCGTTTATTATTCTGCTTATATGGGTAGTTAGAGGACGTCGCGACCGTGTATTCAAAATAAGAATCCCCGCTGTGCGTTCCATTTCCGGGTAGATATGGCGCGCGTAATAGGGCCCCTGCGACCTACTTTGACCGCGTGGTGCCTCGGCTGTGGACCTCGCATCCAGGATCCACTCGGATAGGTTTGTAGAAGTGGACTTGGACTACAATTAGATATGAGGTTCCCGGCTGTGCGTTGTGTTTTCGCGGAGATATGGACCGCGCAAAACGGGTATTTGGTTTAAGGATTTTTCGCTGTGATTTTGTCAGAGTATGAAGATCGATCGGCGGTTTTCAAACACGCGCTGCATCGGCTGTGTGTATCCGTTTATTATTCATCTTATATGGGTGGTTAGAGGACTTCCAGCTTGACAACTGGGCATGAGTATCCCCGCTGTGCGTTCTATTTCCGGGTAGATATGGCGCGCGTAATATGGTCCCTGCGACCTACTTTGACCGCGTCGTGCCTCGGCTGTGAGTGTCCGATTGTGGATCACCCTCCACATGTCTTTAGAGGTTGACGGTGGCTACAGGTCGGCATAGGTGTCCCGGCTGTGCGTTGTGTATTCGCGGGGATATGGACCGCGCAAGACGGCGATTTGGTTTAAGGAAACAGAGTATTGGCGCTATCGCTGTGATTTTGTCAGAGTATGAAGATCGGTCGGCGGTTTTCAAATACGTGCTGCCTCGGCTGTGGATACCCGTTTATTATTCTGCTTATATGGGTAGTTAGAGGACGTCGCGACCGTGTATTCAAAATAAGAATCCCCGCTGTGCGTTCCATTTCCGGGTAGATATGGCGCGCGTAATAGGGCCCCTGCGACCTACTTTGACCGCGTGGTGCCTCGGCTGTGGACCTCGCATCCAGGATCCACTCGGATAGGTTTGTAGAAGTGGACTTGGACTACAATTAGATATGAGGTTCCCGGCTGTGCGTTGTGTTTTCGCGGAGATATGGACCGCGCAAAACGGGTATTTGGTTTAAGGATTTTTCGCTGTGATTTTGTCAGAGTATGAAGATCGATCGGCGGTTTTCAAACACGCGCTGCATCGGCTGTGTGTATCCGTTTATTATTCATCTTATATGGGTGGTTAGAGGACTTCCAGCTTGACAACTGGGCATGAGTATCCCCGCTGTGCGTTCTATTTCCGGGTAGATATGGCGCGCGTAATATGGTCCCTGCGACCTACTTTGACCGCGTCGTGCCTCGGCTGTGAGTGTCCGATTGTGGATCACCCTCCACATGTCTTTAGAGGTTGACGGTGGCTACAGGTCGGCATAGGTGTCCCGGCTGTGCGTTGTGTATTCGCGGGGATATGGACCGCGCAAGACGGCGATTTGGTTTAAGGAAACAGAGTATTGGCGCTATCGCTGTGATTTTGTCAGAGTATGAAGATCGGTCGGCGGTTTTCAAATACGTGCTGCCTCGGCTGTGGATACCCGTTTATTATTCTGCTTATATGGGTAGTTAGAGGACGTCGCGACCGTGTATTCAAAATAAGAATCCCCGCTGTGCGTTCCATTTCCGGGTAGATATGGCGCGCGTAATAGGGCCCCTGCGACCTACTTTGACCGCGTGGTGCCTCGGCTGTGGACCTCGCATCCAGGATCCACTCGGTGAGGTTTGTAGAAGTGGACTTGGACTACAATTAGATATGAGGTTCCCCGGCTGTGCGTTGTGTTTTCGCGGAGATATGGACCGCGCAAAACGGGTATTTGGTTTAAGGATTTTTCGCTGTGATTTTGTCAGAGTATGAAGATCGATCGGCGGTTTTCAAACACGCGCTGCATCGGCTGTGTGTATCCGTTTATTATTCATCTTATATGGGTGGTTAGAGGACTTCCAGCTCGACAACTGGGCATGAGTATCCCCGCTGTGCGTTCTATTTCCGGGTAGATATGGCGCGCGTAATATGGTCCCTGCGACCTACTTTGACCGCGTCGTGCCTCGGCTGTGAGTGTCCGATTGTGGATCACCCTCCACATGTCTTTAGAGGTTGACGGTGGCTACAGGTCGGCATAGGTGTCCCGGCTGTGCGTTGTGTATTCGCGGGGATATGGACCGCGCAAGACGGCGATTTGGTTTAAGGAAACAGAGTATTGGCGCTATCGCTGTGATTTTGTCAGAGTATGAAGATCGGTCGGCGGTTTTCAAATACGTGCTGCCTCGGCTGTGGATACCCGTTTATTATTCTGCTTATATGGGTAGTTAGAGGACGTCGCGACCGTGTATTCAAAATAAGAATCCCCGCTGTGCGTTCCATTTCCGGGTAGATATGGCGCGCGTAATAGGGCCCCTGCGACCTACTTTGACCGCGTGGTGCCTCGGCTGTGGACCTCGCATCCAGGATCCACTCGGATAGGTTTGTAGAAGTGGACTTGGACTACAATTAGATATGAGGTTCCCGGCTGTGCGTTGTGTTTTCGCGGAGATATGGACCGCGCAAAACGGGTATTTGGTTTAAGGATTTTTCGCTGTGATTTTGTCAGAGTATGAAGATCGATCGGCGGTTTTCAAACACGCGCTGCATCGGCTGTGTGTATCCGTTTATTATTCATCTTATATGGGTGGTTAGAGGACTTCCAGCTTGACAACTGGGCATGAGTATCCCCGCTGTGCGTTCTATTTCCGGGTAGATATGGCGCGCGTAATATGGTCCCTGCGACCTACTTTGACCGCGTCGTGCCTCGGCTGTGAGTGTCCGATTGTGGATCACCCTCCACATGTCTTTAGAGGTTGACGGTGGCTACAGGTCGGCATAGGTGTCCCGGCTGTGCGTTGTGTATTCGCGGGGATATGGACCGCGCAAGACGGCGATTTGGTTTAAGGAAACAGAGTATTGGCGCTATCGCTGTGATTTTGTCAGAGTATGAAGATCGGTCGGCGGTTTTCAAATACGTGCTGCCTCGGCTGTGGATACCCGTTTATTATTCTGCTTATATGGGTAGTTAGAGGACGTCGCGACCGTGTATTCAAAATAAGAATCCCCGCTGTGCGTTCCATTTCCGGGTAGATATGGCGCGCGTAATAGGGCCCCTGCGACCTACTTTGACCGCGTGGTGCC
>NW_027466731.1:0-41066 GCF_050575085.1 Anarhichas minor
ACATTCTAAAAACGATTCAAACATTCTAAAAAGATCAAACATTCTAAAAACGATTCAAACATTCTAAAAACGATTCAAACATTCTAAAAACGATTCAAACATTCTAAAAAAATTCTAAAAACGATTCAAACATTCTAAAAAGATTCAAACATTCTAAAAACGATTCAAACATTCTAAAAACGATTCAAACATTCTAAAAAGATCAAACATTCTAAAAACGATTCAACCATTCTAAAAAATTCTAAAAACGATTCAAACATTCTAAAAACGATTCAAACATTCTAAAAACGATTCAAACATTCTAAAAAATTCTAAAAACGATTCAAACATTCTAAAAAGATCAAACATTCTAAAAACGATTCAAACATTCTAAAAACGATTCAAACATTCTAAAAAGATTCAAACATTCTAAAAACGATTCAAACATTCTAAAAACGATTCAAACATTCTAAAAACGATTCAAACATTCTAAAAAATTCTAAAACGATTCAAACATTCTAAAAAGATTCAAACATTCTAAAAACGATTCAAACATTCTAAAAACGATTCAAACATTCTAAAAAGATCAAACATTCTAAAAACGATTCAAACATTCTAAAAACGATTCAAACATTCTAAAAAGATTCAAACATTCTAAAAACGATTCAAACATTCTAAAAATTCTAAAAACGATTCAAACATTCTAAAAACGATTCAAACATTCTAAAAAATTCTAAAAACGATTCAAACATTCTAAAAACGATTCAAACATTCTAAAAAATTCTAAAAACGATTCAAACATTCTAAAAAGATTCAAACATTCTAAAAACGATTCAAACATTCTAAAAACGATTCAAACATTCTAAAAAGATTCAAACATTCTAAAAACGATTCAAACATTCTAAAAACGATTCAAACATTCTAAAAAGATCAAACATTCTAAAAACGATTCAACCATTCTAAAAAATTCTAAAAACGATTCAAACATTCTAAAAACGATTCAAACATTCTAAAAACGATTCAAACATTCTAAAAAATTCTAAAAACGATTCAAACATTCTAAAAAGATCAAACATTCTAAAAACGATTCAAACATTCTAAAAACGATTCAAACATTCTAAAAAGATTCAAACATTCTAAAAACGATTCAAACATTCTAAAAACGATTCAAACATTCTAAAAACGATTCAAACATTCTAAAAAATTCTAAAAACGATTCAAACATTCTAAAAAGATTCAAACATTCTAAAAACGATTCAAACATTCTAAAAACGATTCAAACATTCTAAAAAGATCAAACATTCTAAAAACGATTCAAACATTCTAAAAACGATTCAAACATTCTAAAAAGATTCAAACATTCTAAAAACGATTCAAACATTCTAAAAAATTCTAAAAACGATTCAAACATTCTAAAAACGATTCAAACATTCTAAAAAATTCTAAAAACGATTCAAACATTCTAAAAACGATTCAAACATTCTAAAAAATTCTAAAACGATTCAAACATTCTAAAAAGATTCAAACATTCTAAAAACGATTCAAACATTCTAAAAACGATTCAAACATTCTAAAAAGATTCAAACATTCTAAAAACGATTCAAACATTCTAAAAACGATTCAAACATTCTAAAAACGATTCAAACATTCTAAAAAGATCAAACATTCTAAAAACGATTCAAACCATTCTAAAAAAATCTAAAAACGATTCAAACATTCTAAAAAGATTCAAACATTCTAAAAACGATTCAAACATTCTAAAAAGATCAAACATTCTAAAAACGATTCAAACATTCTAAAAACGATTCAAACATTCTAAAAACGATTCAAACATTCTAAAAACGATTCAAACATTCTAAAAAGATTCAAACATTCTAAAAAGATTCAAACATTCTAAAAACGATTCAAACATTCTAAAAAGATCAAACATTCTAAAAACGATTCAAACATTCTAAAAAGATTCAAACATTCTAAAAACGATTCAAACATTCTAAAAAGATCAAACATTCTAAAAACGATTCAAACATTCTAAAAAGATTCAAACATTCTAAAAACGATTCAAACATTCTAAAAACGATTCAAACATTCTAAAAAGATTCAAACATTCTAAAAACGATTCAAACATTCTAAAAAGATCAAACATTCTAAAAACGATTCAAACATTCTAAAAACGATTCAAACATTCTAAAAACGATTCAAACATTCTAAAAACGATTCAAACATTCTAAAAAAGATTCAAACATTCTAAAAAAATCTAAAAACGATTCAAACATTCTAAAAACGATTCAAACATTCTAAAAACGATTCAAACATTCTAAAAAGATCAAACATTCTAAAAACGATTCAACCATTCTAAAAAAATCTAAAAACGATTCAAACATTCTAAAACGATTCAAACATTCTAAAAACGATTCAAACATTCTAAAAAGATCAAACATTCTAAAAACGATTCAAACATTCTAAAAAGATCAAACATTCTAAAAACGATTCAAACATTCTAAAAACGATTCAAACATTCTAAAAACGATTCAAACATTCTAAAAAGATTCAAACATTCTAAAAACGATTCAAACATTCTAAAAACGATTCAAACATTCTAAAAACGATTCAAACATTCTAAAAAGATTCAAACATTCTAAAACGATTCAAACATTCTAAAAACGATTCAAACATTCTAAAAACGATTCAAACATTCTAAAAACGATTCAAACATTCTAAAAAGATTCAAACATTCTAAAAACGATTCAAACATTCTAAAAAGATCAAACATTCTAAAAACGATTCAAACATTCTAAAAACGATTCAAACATTCTAAAAACGATTCAAACATTCTAAAAACGATTCAAACATTCTAAAAAAGATTCAAACATTCTAAAAAATCTAAAAACGATTCAAACATTCTAAAAACGATTCAAACATTCTAAAAACGATTCAAACATTCTAAAAAGATCAAACATTCTAAAAACGATTCAACCATTCTAAAAAATCTAAAAACGATTCAAACATTCTAAAAACGATTCAAACATTCTAAAAACGATTCAAACATTCTAAAAAGATCAAACATTCTAAAAACGATTCAAACATTCTAAAAACGATTCAAACATTCTAAAAACGATTCAAACATTCTAAAAACGATTCAAACATTCTAAAAACGATTCAAACATTCTAAAAACGATTCAAACATTCTAAAACGATTCAAACATTCTAAAAACGATTCAAACATTCTAAAAAGATCAAACATTCTAAAAACGATTCAAACATTCTAAAAACGATTCAAACATTCTAAAAACGATTCAAACATTCTAAAAATTCTAAAAACGATTCAAACATTCTAAAAAGATTCAAACATTCTAAAAACGATTCAAACATTCTAAAAACGATTCAAACATTCTAAAAAGATCAAACATTCTAAAAACGATTCAACCATTCTAAAAATTCTAAAAACGATTCAAACATTCTAAAAACGATTCAAACATTCTAAAAACGATTCAAACATTCTAAAAACGATTCAAACATTCTAAAAACGATTCAAACATTCTAAAAAATTCTAAAAACGATTCAAACATTCTAAAAAGATTCAAACATTCTAAAAACGATTCAAACATTCTAAAAACGATTCAAACATTCTAAAAAGATCAAACATTCTAAAAACGATTCAAACATTCTAAAAACGATTCAAACATTCTAAAAACGATTCAAACATTCTAAAAACGATTCAAACATTCTAAAAAATTCTAAAACGATTCAAACATTCTAAAAACGATTCAAACATTCTAAAAAATTCTAAAAACGATTCAAACATTCTAAAAACGATTCAAACATTCTAAAAATTCTAAAAACGATTCAAACATTCTAAAAACGATTCAAACATTCTAAAAACGATTCAAACATTCTAAAAACGATTCAAACATTCTAAAAAGATTCAAACATTCTAAAAACGATTCAAACATTCTAAAAACGATTCAAACATTCTAAAAAGATCAAACATTCTAAAAACGATTCAAACATTCTAAAAAATTCTAAAACGATTCAAACATTCTAAAAACGATTCAAACATTCTAAAAACGATTCAAACATTCTAAAAAATTCTAAAAACGATTCAAACATTCTAAAAAGATTCAAACATTCTAAAAACGATTCAAACATTCTAAAAACGATTCAAACATTCTAAAAACGATTCAAACATTCTAAAAATTCTAAAAACGATTCAAACATTCTAAAAAGATTCAAACATTCTAAAAACGATTCAAACATTCTAAAACGATTCAAACATTCTAAAAAATTCTAAAACGATTCAAACATTCTAAAAACGATTCAAACATTCTAAAAAATTCTAAAAACGATTCAAACATTCTAAAAACGATTCAAACATTCTAAAAATTCTAAAAACGATTCAAACATTCTAAAAAGATTCAAACATTCTAAAACGATTCAAACATTCTAAAAACGATTCAAACATTCTAAAAACGATTCAAACATTCTAAAAACGATTCAAACATTCTAAAAACGATTCAAACATTCTAAAAACGATTCAAACATTCTAAAAAGATCAAACATTCTAAAAACGATTCAAACATTCTAAAAAAATCTAAAAACGATTCAAACATTCTAAAAAGATTCAAACATTCTAAAAACGATTCAAACATTCTAAAAAGATTCAAACATTCTAAAAACGATTCAAACATTCTAAAAACGATCAAACATTCTAAAAACGATTCAAACATTCTAAAAACGATTCAAACATTCTAAAAAAGATTCAAACATTCTAAAAACGATTCAAACATTCTAAAAACGATTCAAACATTCTAAAAAGATCAAACATTCTAAAAACGATTCAAACATTCTAAAAAGATTCAAACATTCTAAAAACGATTCAAACATTCTAAAAAGATCAAACATTCTAAAAACGATTCAAACATTCTAAAAAGATTCAAACATTCTAAAAACGATTCAAACATTCTAAAAACGATTCAAACATTCTAAAAAGATTCAAACATTCTAAAAACGATTCAAACATTCTAAAAAGATCAAACATTCTAAAAACGATTCAAACATTCTAAAAACGATTCAAACATTCTAAAAACGATTCAAACATTCTAAAAACGATTCAAACATTCTAAAAACGATTCAAACATTCTAAAAATCTAAAAACGATTCAAACATTCTAAAAACGATTCAAACATTCTAAAAACGATTCAAACATTCTAAAAAGATCAAACATTCTAAAAACGATTCAAACATTCTAAAAAATCTAAAAACGATTCAAACATTCTAAAAACGATTCAAACATTCTAAAAACGATTCAAACATTCTAAAAAGATCAAACATTCTAAAAACGATTCAAACATTCTAAAAACGATCAAACATTCTAAAAACGATTCAAACATTCTAAAAACGATTCAAACATTCTAAAAAGATTCAAACATTCTAAAACGATTCAAACATTCTAAAAACGATTCAAACATTCTAAAAAGATCAAACATTCTAAAAACGATTCAAACATTCTAAAAAGATTCAAACATTCTAAAACGATTCAAACATTCTAAAAACGATTCAAACATTCTAAAAACGATTCAAACATTCTAAAAACGATTCAAACATTCTAAAAAGATTCAAACATTCTAAAAACGATTCAAACATTCTAAAAAGATTCAAACATTCTAAAAACGATTCAAACATTCTAAAAACGATTCAAACATTCTAAAAACGATTCAAACATTCTAAAAACGATTCAAACATTCTAAAAACGATTCAAACATTCTAAAAAATCTAAAAACGATTCAAACATTCTAAAAACGATTCAAACATTCTAAAAACGATTCAAACATTCTAAAAACGATCAAACATTCTAAAAACGATTCAAACATTCTAAAAAGATTCAAACATTCTAAAAACGATTCAAACATTCTAAAAAGATCAAACATTCTAAAAACGATTCAAACATTCTAAAAACGATTCAAACATTCTAAAAACGATTCAAACATTCTAAAAACGATTCAAACATTCTAAAAAGATTCAAACATTCTAAAAACGATTCAAACATTCTAAAAACGATTCAAACATTCTAAAAACGATTCAAACATTCTAAAAAGATTCAAACATTCTAAAAACGATTCAAACATTCTAAAAAAATCTAAAAACGATTCAAACATTCTAAAAACGATTCAAACATTCTAAAAACGATTCAAACATTCTAAAAAATTCTAAAAACGATTCAAACATTCTAAAAACGATTCAAACATTCTAAAAACGATTCAAACATTCTAAAAACGATTCAAACATTCTAAAAACGATTCAAACATTCTAAAAACGATTCAAACATTCTAAAAACGATTCAAACATTCTAAAAACGATTCAAACATTCTAAAAACGATTCAAACATTCTAAAAACGATTCAAACATTCTAAAAAAATTCTAAAAACGATTCAAACATTCTAAAAAGATTCAAACATTCTAAAAACGATTCAAACATTCTAAAAACGATTCAAACATTCTAAAAAGATCAAACATTCTAAAAACGATTCAAACATTCTAAAACGATCAAACATTCTAAAAACGATTCAAACATTCTAAAAACGATTCAAACATTCTAAAAACGATTCAAACATTCTAAAAAATTCTAAAAACGATTCAAACATTCTAAAAAGATTCAAACATTCTAAAAACGATTCAAACATTCTAAAAACGATTCAAACATTCTAAAAACGATTCAAACATTCTAAAAAGATCAAACATTCTAAAAACGATTCAAACATTCTAAAAAAATTCTAAAAACGATTCAAACATTCTAAAAACGATTCAAACATTCTAAAAAGATTCAAACATTCTAAAACGATTCAAACATTCTAAAAACGATTCAAACATTCTAAAAAGATTCAAACATTCTAAAAACGATTCAAACATTCTAAAAACGATTCAAACATTCTAAAAACGATTCAAACATTCTAAAAACGATTCAAACATTCTAAAAAGATTCAAACATTCTAAAAACGATTCAAACATTCTAAAACGATTCAAACATTCTAAAAACGATTCAAACATTCTAAAAAGATCAAACATTCTAAAAACGATTCAACCATTCTAAAAAATCTAAAACGATTCAAACATTCTAAAAACGATTCAAACATTCTAAAAACGATTCAAACATTCTAAAAAGATTCAAACATTCTAAAAACGATTCAAACATTCTAAAAATTCTAAAACGATTCAAACATTCTAAAAACGATTCAAACATTCTAAAACGATTCAAACATTCTAAAAACGATTCAAACATTCTAAAAAGATCAAACATTCTAAAAACGATTCAAACATTCTAAAAACGATTCAAACATTCTAAAAACGATTCAAACATTCTAAAAAATTCTAAAAACGATTCAAACATTCTAAAAAGATTCAAACATTCTAAAAACGATTCAAACATTCTAAAAACGATTCAAACATTCTAAAAAGATTCAAACATTCTAAAAACGATTCAAACATTCTAAAAAAATCTAAAAACGATTCAAACATTCTAAAAACGATTCAAACATTCTAAAAACGATTCAAACATTCTAAAAACGATTCAAACATTCTAAAAACGATTCAAACATTCTAAAAAGATCAAACATTCTAAAAACGATTCAAACATTCTAAAAACGATTCAAACATTCTAAAAACGATTCAAACATTCTAAAAACGATTCAAACATTCTAAAAACGATTCAAACATTCTAAAAAATTCTAAAACGATTCAAACATTCTAAAAACGATTCAAACATTCTAAAAACGATTCAAACATTCTAAAAAGATTCAAACATTCTAAAAACGATTCAAACATTCTAAAAAGATCAAACATTCTAAAAACGATTCAAACATTCTAAAAACGATTCAAACATTCTAAAAACGATTCAAACATTCTAAAAACGATTCAAACATTCTAAAAACGATTCAAACATTCTAAAAACGATTCAAACATTCTAAAAAGATTCAAACATTCTAAAAACGATTCAAACATTCTAAAAAGATTCAAACATTCTAAAAACGATTCAAACATTCTAAAAACGATTCAAACATTCTAAAAACGATTCAAACATTCTAAAAACGATTCAAACATTCTAAAAAGATTCAAACATTCTAAAAATCTAAAACGATTCAAACATTCTAAAAACGATTCAAACATTCTAAAAACGATTCAAACATTCTAAAAAGATTCAAACATTCTAAAAACGATTCAAACATTCTAAAAACGATTCAAACATTCTAAAAACGATCAAACATTCTAAAAACGATTCAAACATTCTAAAAACGATTCAAACATTCTAAAACGATTCAAACATTCTAAAAACGATTCAAACATTCTAAAAACGATTCAAACATTCTAAAAACGATTCAAACATTCTAAAAAGATTCAAACATTCTAAAAACGATTCAAACATTCTAAAAAGATTCAAACATTCTAAAAACGATTCAAACATTCTAAAAAGATTCAAACATTCTAAAACGATTCAAACATTCTAAAAACGATTCAAACATTCTAAAAACGATTCAAACATTCTAAAAACGATTCAAACATTCTAAAAACGATTCAAACATTCTAAAAACGATTCAAACATTCTAAAAAGATCAAACATTCTAAAAACGATTCAAACATTCTAAAAACGATTCAAACATTCTAAAAACGATTCAAACATTCTAAAAACGATTCAAACATTCTAAAAAGATTCAAACATTCTAAAAATCTAAAACGATTCAAACATTCTAAAAACGATTCAAACATTCTAAAAACGATTCAAACATTCTAAAAACGATTCAAACATTCTAAAAAGATTCAAACATTCTAAAAACGATTCAAACATTCTAAAAAGATCAAACATTCTAAAAACGATTCAAACATTCTAAAAACGATTCAAACATTCTAAAAACGATTCAAACATTCTAAAAACGATTCAAACATTCTAAAAACGATTCAAACATTCTAAAAACGATTCAAACATTCTAAAAAGATTCAAACATTCTAAAAACGATTCAAACATTCTAAAAAGATCAAACATTCTAAAAACGATTCAAACATTCTAAAAACGATTCAAACATTCTAAAAACGATTCAAACATTCTAAAAAGATTCAAACATTCTAAAAACGATTCAAACATTCTAAAAAGATCAAACATTCTAAAAACGATTCAAACATTCTAAAAACGATTCAAACATTCTAAAAACGATTCAAACATTCTAAAAACGATTCAAACATTCTAAAAACGATTCAAACATTCTAAAAAATCTAAAACGATTCAAACATTCTAAAAACGATTCAAACATTCTAAAAACGATTCAAACATTCTAAAAAGATCAAACATTCTAAAAACGATTCAAACATTCTAAAAAATCTAAAACGATTCAAACATTCTAAAAAGATTCAAACATTCTAAAAACGATTCAAACATTCTAAAAAAGATTCAAACATTCTAAAAACGATTCAAACATTCTAAAAACGATTCAAACATTCTAAAAAGATTCAAACATTCTAAAACGATTCAAACATTCTAAAAACGATTCAAACATTCTAAAAACGATTCAAACATTCTAAAAAATCTAAAACGATTCAAACATTCTAAAAAGATTCAAACATTCTAAAAACGATTCAAACATTCTAAAAACGATTCAAACATTCTAAAAAGATCAAACATTCTAAAAACGATTCAAACATTCTAAAAACGATTCAAACATTCTAAAAACGATTCAAACATTCTAAAAACGATTCAAACATTCTAAAAAATCTAAAAACGATTCAAACATTCTAAAAAGATTCAAACATTCTAAAAACGATTCAAACATTCTAAAAACGATTCAAACATTCTAAAAACGATTCAAACATTCTAAAAACGATTCAAACATTCTAAAAACGATTCAAACATTCTAAAAACGATTCAAACATTCTAAAAACGATTCAAACATTCTAAAAACGATTCAAACATTCTAAAAAAATCTAAAAACGATTCAAACATTCTAAAAACGATTCAAACATTCTAAAAACGATTCAAACATTCTAAAAACGATTCAAACATTCTAAAAACGATTCAAACATTCTAAAAAGATCAAACATTCTAAAAACGATTCAAACATTCTAAAAAGATTCAAACATTCTAAAAACGATTCAAACATTCTAAAAACGATTCAAACATTCTAAAAACGATTCAAACATTCTAAAAAATTCTAAAACGATTCAAACATTCTAAAAAGATTCAAACATTCTAAAAACGATTCAAACATTCTAAAAACGATTCAAACATTCTAAAACGATTCAAACATTCTAAAAACGATTCAAACATTCTAAAAACGATTCAAACATTCTAAAAACGATTCAAACATTCTAAAATCTAAAAACGATTCAAACATTCTAAAAAGATTCAAACATTCTAAAAACGATTCAAACATTCTAAAACGATTCAAACATTCTAAAAAGATTCAAACATTCTAAAAACGATTCAAACATTCTAAAAATCTAAAACGATTCAAACATTCTAAAAACGATTCAAACATTCTAAAAACGATTCAAACATTCTAAAAAATTCTAAAAACGATTCAAACATTCTAAAAAGATTCAAACATTCTAAAAACGATTCAAACATTCTAAAAACGATTCAAACATTCTAAAAACGATTCAAACATTCTAAAAAGATCAAACATTCTAAAAACGATTCAAACATTCTAAAAAATTCTAAAAACGATTCAAACATTCTAAAAACGATTCAAACATTCTAAAAAGATTCTCAAACATTCTAAAAACGATTCAAACATTCTAAAAACGATTCAAACATTCTAAAAAGATCAAACATTCTAAAAACGATTCAAACATTCTAAAAACGATTCAAACATTCTAAAAACGATTCAAACATTCTAAAAAGATTCTAAAAACGATTCAAACATTCTAAAAAGATTCAAACATTCTAAAAACGATTCAAACATTCTAAAAACGATTCAAACATTCTAAAAAGATCAAACATTCTAAAAACGATTCAAACATTCTAAAAACGATTCAAACATTCTAAAAAGATTCAAACATTCTAAAAAGATCAAACATTCTAAAAACGATTCAAACATTCTAAAAACGATTCAAACATTCTAAAAACGATTCAAACATTCTAAAAAATTCTAAAAACGATTCAAACATTCTAAAAAGATTCAAACATTCTAAAAACGATTCAAACATTCTAAAAACGATTCAACCATTCTAAAAAAATCTAAAAACGATTCAAACATTCTAAAAACGATTCAAACATTCTAAAAAGATTCAAACATTCTAAAAAGATCAAACATTCTAAAAACGATTCAAACATTCTAAAAACGATTCAAACATTCTAAAAACGATTCAAACATTCTAAAAAATTCTAAAAACGATTCAAACATTCTAAAAAGATTCAAACATTCTAAAAACGATTCAAACATTCTAAAAACGATTCAAACATTCTAAAAAGATCAAACATTCTAAAAACGATTCAACCATTCTAAAAAAATCTAAAAACGATTCAAACATTCTAAAAAAGATTCAAACATTCTAAAAGGATTCAAACATTCTAAAAACGATTCAAACATTCTAAAAACGATTCAAACATTCTAAAAAGATCAAACATTCTAAAAACGATTCAAACATTCTAAAAACGATTCAAACATTCTAAAAAATTCTAAAAACGATTCAAACATTCTAAAAGGATTCAAACATTCTAAAAACGATTCAAACATTCTAAAAAGATCAAACATTCTAAAAACGATTCAAACATTCTAAAAACGATTCAAAAATTCTAAAAACGATTCAAACATTCTAAAAAGATCAAACATTCTAAAAACGATTCAAACATTCTAAAAACGATTCAAACATTCTAAAAACGATTCAAACATTCTAAAAAGATCAAACATTCTAAAAACGATTCAAACACATTCTAAAAACGATTCAAACATTCTAAAAACGATTCAAACATTCTAAAAAGATTCAAACATTCTAAAAAGATCAAACATTCTAAAAACGATTCAAACATTCTAAAAACGATTCAAACATTCTAAAAACGATTCAAACATTCTAAAAAATTCTAAAAACGATTCAAACATTCTAAAAAGATTCAAACATTCTAAAAACGATTCAAACATTCTAAAAACGATTCAAACATTCTAAAAAGATCAAACATTCTAAAAACGATTCAAACACATTCTAAAAACGATTCAAACATTCTAAAAATGATTCAAACATTCTAAAAAGATCAAACATTCTAAAAACGATTCAACCATTCTAAAAAAATCTAAAAACGATTCAAACATTCTAAAAAAGATTCAAACATTCTAAAAGGATTCAAACATTCTAAAAACGATTCAAACATTCTAAAAACGATTCAAACATTCTAAAAAGATCAAACATTCTAAAAACGATTCAAACACATTCTAAAAACGATTCAAACATTCTAAAAACGATTCAAACATTCTAAAAAGATCAAACATTCTAAAAACGATTCAACCATTCTAAAAAAATCTAAAAACGATTCAAACATTCTAAAAACGATTCAAACATTCTAAAAAGATTCAAACATTCTAAAAAGATCAAACATTCTAAAAACGATTCAAACATTCTAAAAACGATTCAAACATTCTAAAAACGATTCAAACATTCTAAAAAATTCTAAAAACGATTCAAACATTCTAAAAAGATTCAAACATTCTAAAAACGATTCAAACATTCTAAAAACGATTCAAACATTCTAAAAAGATCAAACATTCTAAAAACGATTCAAACACATTCTAAAAACGATTCAAACATTCTAAAAACGATTCAAACATTCTAAAAAGATCAAACATTCTAAAAACGATTCAACCATTCTAAAAAAATCTAAAAACGATTCAAACATTCTAAAAAAGATTCAAACATTCTAAAAGGATTCAAACATTCTAAAAACGATTCAAACATTCTAAAAACGATTCAAACATTCTAAAAAGATCAAACATTCTAAAAACGATTCAAACATTCTAAAAACGATTCAAACATTCTAAAAAATTCTAAAAACGATTCAAACATTCTAAAAGGATTCAAACATTCTAAAAACGATTCAAACATTCTAAAAAGATCAAACATTCTAAAAACGATTCAAACATTCTAAAAACGATTCAAAAATTCTAAAAACGATTCAAACATTCTAAAAAGATCAAACATTCTAAAAACGATTCAAACATTCTAAAAACGATTCAAACATTCTAAAAACGATTCAAACATTCTAAAAAGATCAAACATTCTAAAAACGATTCAAACATTCTAAAAACGATTCAAACATTCTAAAAAGATCAAACATTCTAAAAACGATTCAAACATTCTAAAAACGATTCAAACATTCTAAAAAATTCTAAAAACGATTCAAACATTCTAAAAAGATCAAACATTCTAAAAACGATTCAAACATTCTAAAAACGATTCAAACATTCTAAAAAATTCTAAAAACGATTCAAACATTCTAAAAAGATTCAAACATTCTAAAAACGATTCAAACACATTCTAAAAACGATTCAAACATTCTAAAAACGATTCAAACATTCTAAAAAGATCAAACATTCTAAAAACGATTCAAACATTCTAAAAACGATTCAAACATTCTAAAAAATTCTAAAAACGATTCAAACATTCTAAAAGGATTCAAACATTCTAAAAACGATTCAAACATTCTAAAAAGATCAAACATTCTAAAAACGATTCAAACATTCTAAAAACGATTCAAAAATTCTAAAAACGATTCAAACATTCTAAAAAGATCAAACATTCTAAAAACGATTCAAACATTCTAAAAACGATTCAAACATTCTAAAAACGATTCAAACATTCTAAAAAATTCTAAAAACGATTCAAACATTCTAAAAGGATTCAAACACATTCTAAAAACGATTCAAACATTCTAAAAACGATTCAAACACATTCTAAAAACGATTCAAACATTCTAAAAACGATTCAAACATTCTAAAAAGATCAAACATTCTAAAAACGATTCAAACATTCTAAAAACGATTCAAACATTCTAAAAAATTCTAAAAACGATTCAAACATTCTAAAAGGATTCAAACATTCTAAAAACGATTCAAACATTCTAAAAAGATCAAACATTCTAAAAACGATTCAAACATTCTAAAAACGATTCAAAAATTCTAAAAACGATTCAAACATTCTAAAAAGATCAAACATTCTAAAAACGATTCAAACATTCTAAAAACGATTCAAACATTCTAAAAACGATTCAAACATTCTAAAAACGATTCAAACATTCTAAAAAATTCTAAAAACGATTCAAACATTCTAAAAGGATTCAAACATTCTAAAAACGATTCAAACATTCTAAAAAGATCAAACATTCTAAAAACGATTCAAACATTCTAAAAACGATTCAAAAATTCTAAAAACGATTCAAACATTCTAAAAAGATCAAACATTCTAAAAACGATTCAAACATTCTAAAAACGATTCAAACATTCTAAAAACGATTCAAACATTCTAAAAACGATTCAAACATTCTAAAAAATTCTAAAAACGATTCAAACATTCTAAAAAGATTCAAACATTCTAAAAACGATTCAAACACATTCTAAAAACGATTCAAACATTCTAAAAACGATTCAAACATTCTAAAAAGATCAAACATTCTAAAAACGATTCAAACATTCTAAAAACGATTCAAACATTCTAAAAAATTCTAAAAACGATTCAAACATTCTAAAAGGATTCAAACATTCTAAAAACGATTCAAACATTCTAAAAAGATCAAACATTCTAAAAACGATTCAAACATTCTAAAAACGATTCAAAAATTCTAAAAACGATTCAAACATTCTAAAAAGATCAAACATTCTAAAAACGATTCAAACATTCTAAAAACGATTCAAACATTCTAAAAACGATTCAAACATTCTAAAAAGATCAAACATTCTAAAAACGATTCAAACATTCTAAAAACGATTCAAACATTCTAAAAAGATCAAACATTCTAAAAACGATTCAAACATTCTAAAAACGATTCAAACATTCTAAAAAATTCTAAAAACGATTCAAACATTCTAAAAAGATCAAACATTCTAAAAACGATTCAAACATTCTAAAAACGATTCAAACATTCTAAAAAATTCTAAAAACGATTCAAACATTCTAAAAAGATTCAAACATTCTAAAAACGATTCAAACACATTCTAAAAACGATTCAAACATTCTAAAAACGATTCAAACATTCTAAAAAGATCAAACATTCTAAAAACGATTCAAACATTCTAAAAACGATTCAAACATTCTAAAAAGATCAAACATTCTAAAAACGATTCAAACATTCTAAAAAGATTCAAACATTCTAAAAACGATTCAAACATTCTAAAAACGATTCAAACATTCTAAAAAGATCAAACATTCTAAAAACGATTCAAACATTCTAAAAACGATTCAAACATTCTAAAAAGATTCAAACATTCTAAAAAGATCAAACATTCTAAAAACGATTCAAACATTCTAAAAACGATTCAAACATTCTAAAAACGATTCAAACATTCTAAAAAATTCTAAAAACGATTCAAACATTCTAAAAAGATTCAAACATTCTAAAACGATTCAAACATTCTAAAAACGATTCAAACATTCTAAAAAGATCAAACATTCTAAAAACGATTCAACCATTCTAAAAAGATTCAAACATTCTAAAAACGATTCAAACTTTCTAAAAACGATTCAAACATTCTAAAAAGATCAAACATTCTAAAAACGATTCAAACATTCTAAAAAATTCTAAAAACGATTCAAACATTCTAAAAAGATTCAAACATTCTAAAAACGATTCAAACATTCTAAAAAATTCTAAAAACGATTCAAACATTCTAAAAAGATTCAAACATTCTAAAAAGATTCAAACATTCTAAAAACGATTCAAACATTCTAAAAACGATTCAAACATTCTAAAAACGATTCAAACATTCTAAAAAATTCTAAAAACGATTCAAACATTATAAAAACGATTCAAACATTCTAAAAACGATTCAAACATTCTAAAAAATTCTAAAAACGATTCAAACATTCTAAAAACGATTCAAACATTCTAAAAACGATTCAAACATTCTAAAAAATTCTAAAAACGATTCAAACATTCTAAAAAGATTCAAACATTCTAAAAACGATTCAAACATTCTAAAAAGATCAAACATTCTAAAAAAGATTCAAACATTCTAAAAACGATTCAAACATTCTAAAAACGATTCAAACATTCTAAAAACGATTCAAACATTCTAAAAAAGATTCAAACATTCTAAAAAGATCAAACATTCTAAAAACGATTCAAACATTCTAAAAAGATTCAAACATTCTAAAAACGATTCAAACATTCTAAAAACGATTCAAACATTCTAAAAAGATCAAACATTCTAAAAACGATTCAAACATTCTAAAAAGATTCAAACATTCTAAAAACGATTCAAACATTCTAAAAAATTCTAAAAAAGATTCAAACATTCTAAAAGGATTCAAACATTCTAAAAACGATTCAAACATTCTAAAAAATTCTAAAAAAGATTCAAACATTCTAAAAGGATTCAAACATTCTAAAAACGATTCAAACATTCTAAAAACGATTCAAACATTCTAAAAACGATTCAAACATTCTAAAAAGATCAAACATTCTAAAAAGATCAAACATTCTAAAAACGATTCAAACATTCTAAAAACGATTCAAAAATTCTAAAAACGATTCAAACATTCTAAAAAGATCAAACATTCTAAAAACGATTCAAACATTCTAAAAACGATTCAAACATTCTAAAAACGATTCAAACATTCTAAAAAAGATTCAAACATTCTAAAAACGATTCAAACACATTCTAAAAACGATTCAAACATTCTAAAAACGATTCAAACATTCTAAAAAGATCAAACATTCTAAAAACGATTCAAACATTCTAAAAAGATTCAAACATTCTAAAAACGATTCAAACATTCTAAAAAGATTCAAACATTCTAAAAGGATTCAAACATTCTAAAAACGATTCAAACATTCTAAAAACGATTCAAACATTCTAAAAACGATTCAAACATTCTAAAAAGATCAAACATTCTAAAAACGATTCAAACATTCTAAAAACGATTCAAACATTCTAAAAACGATTCAAACATTCTAAAAACGATTCAAACATTCTAAAAACGATTCAAACATTCTAAAAAAGATTCAAACATTCTAAAAACGATTCAAACACATTCTAAAAACGATTCAAACATTCTAAAAACGATTCAAACATTCTAAAAAATTCTAAAAAAGATTCAAACATTCTAAAACGATTCAAACATTATAAAAACGATTCAAACATTCTAAAAACGATTCAAACATTCTAAAAAATTCTAAAAACGATTCAAACATTCTAAAAACGATTCAAACATTCTAAAAACGATTCAAACATTCTAAAAAATTCTAAAAACGATTCAAACATTCTAAAAAGATTCAAACATTCTAAAAACGATTCAAACATTCTAAAAAGATCAAACATTCTAAAAAAGATTCAAACATTCTAAAAACGATTCAAACATTCTAAAAACGATTCAAACATTCTAAAAACGATTCAAACATTCTAAAAAAGATTCAAACATTCTAAAAAGATCAAACATTCTAAAAACGATTCAAACATTCTAAAAAGATTCAAACATTCTAAAAACGATTCAAACATTCTAAAAACGATTCAAACATTCTAAAAAGATCAAACATTCTAAAAACGATTCAAACATTCTAAAAAGATTCAAACATTCTAAAAACGATTCAAACATTCTAAAAAATTCTAAAAAAGATTCAAACATTCTAAAAGGATTCAAACATTCTAAAAACGATTCAAACATTCTAAAAAATTCTAAAAAAGATTCAAACATTCTAAAAGGATTCAAACATTCTAAAAACGATTCAAACATTCTAAAAACGATTCAAACATTCTAAAAACGATTCAAACATTCTAAAAAGATCAAACATTCTAAAAAGATCAAACATTCTAAAAACGATTCAAACATTCTAAAAACGATTCAAAAATTCTAAAAACGATTCAAACATTCTAAAAAGATCAAACATTCTAAAAACGATTCAAACATTCTAAAAACGATTCAAACATTCTAAAAACGATTCAAACATTCTAAAAAAGATTCAAACATTCTAAAAACGATTCAAACACATTCTAAAAACGATTCAAACATTCTAAAAACGATTCAAACATTCTAAAAAGATCAAACATTCTAAAAACGATTCAAACATTCTAAAAAGATTCAAACATTCTAAAAACGATTCAAACATTCTAAAAAGATTCAAACATTCTAAAAGGATTCAAACATTCTAAAAACGATTCAAACATTCTAAAAACGATTCAAACATTCTAAAAACGATTCAAACATTCTAAAAAGATCAAACATTCTAAAAACGATTCAAACATTCTAAAAACGATTCAAACATTCTAAAAACGATTCAAACATTCTAAAAACGATTCAAACATTCTAAAAACGATTCAAACATTCTAAAAAAGATTCAAACATTCTAAAAACGATTCAAACACATTCTAAAAACGATTCAAACATTCTAAAAACGATTCAAACATTCTAAAAAATTCTAAAAAAGATTCAAACATTCTAAAAGGATTCAAACATTCTAAAAACGATTCAAACATTCTAAAAACGATTCAAACATTCTAAAAAGATCAAACATTCTAAAAACGATTCAAACATTCTAAAAACGATTCAAACATTCTAAAAACGATTCAAACATTCTAAAAAATTCTAAAAACGATTCAAACATTCTAAAAAGATTCAAACATTCTAAAAACGATTCAAACATTCTAAAAACGATTCAAACATTCTAAAAAATTCTAAAAACGATTCAAACATTCTAAAAAGATTCAAACATTCTAAAAACGATTCAAACATTCTAAAAACGATTCAAACATTCTAAAAAGATCAAACATTCTAAAAACGATTCAAACATTCTAAAAACGATTCAAACATTCTAAAAAGATTCAAACATTCTAAAAAGATCAAACATTCTAAAAACGATTCAAACATTCTAAAAACGATTCAAACATTCTAAAAACGATTCAAACATTCTAAAAAATTCTAAAAACGATTCAAACATTCTAAAAAGATCAAACATTCTAAAAACGATTCAAACATTCTAAAAACGATTCAAACATTCTAAAAAGATTCAAACATTCTAAAAAGATCAAACATTCTAAAAAAGATTCAAACATTCTAAAAACGATTCAAACATTCTAAAAACGATTCAAACATTCTAAAAAGATCAAACATTCTAAAAACGATTCAAACACATTCTAAAAACGATTCAAACATTCTAAAAACGATTCAAACATTCTAAAAAATTCTAAAAAAGATTCAAACATTCTAAAAGGATTCAAACATTCTAAAAACGATTCAAACATTCTAAAAACGATTCAAACATTCTAAAAAGATCAAACATTCTAAAAACGATTCAAACATTCTAAAAACGATTCAAACATTCTAAAAACGATTCAAACATTCTAAAAAATTCTAAAAACGATTCAAACATTCTAAAAAGATTCAAACATTCTAAAAACGATTCAAACATTCTAAAAACGATTCAAACATTCTAAAAAGATCAAACATTCTAAAAACGATTCAAACATTCTAAAAACGATTCAAACATTCTAAAAAGATTCAAACATTCTAAAAAGATCAAACATTCTAAAAACGATTCAAACATTCTAAAAACGATTCAAACATTCTAAAAACGATTCAAACATTCTAAAAAATTCTAAAAACGATTCAAACATTCTAAAAAGATTCAAACATTCTAAAAACGATTCAAACATTCTAAAAACGATTCAAACATTCTAAAAAGTTCAAACATTCTAAAAACGATTCAAACACATTCTAAAAACGATTCAAACATTCTAAAAACGATTCAAACATTCTAAAAAGATCAAACATTCTAAAAACGATTCAAACACATTCTAAAAACGATTCAAACATTCTAAAAACGATTCAAACATTCTAAAAAGATCAAACATTCTAAAAACGATTCAACCATTCTAAAAAAATCTAAAAACGATTCAAACATTCTAAAAAAGATTCAAACATTCTAAAAGGATTCAAACATTCTAAAAACGATTCAAACATTCTAAAAACGATTCAAACATTCTAAAAAGATCAAACATTCTAAAAACGATTCAAACACATTCTAAAAACGATTCAAACATTCTAAAAACGATTCAAACATTCTAAAAAGATCAAACATTCTAAAAACGATTCAACCATTCTAAAAAAATCTAAAAACGATTCAAACATTCTAAAAACGATTCAAACATTCTAAAAAGATTCAAACATTCTAAAAAGATCAAACATTCTAAAAACGATTCAAACATTCTAAAAACGATTCAAACATTCTAAAAACGATTCAAACATTCTAAAAAATTCTAAAAACGATTCAAACATTCTAAAAAGATTCAAACATTCTAAAAACGATTCAAACATTCTAAAAACGATTCAAACATTCTAAAAAGATCAAACATTCTAAAAACGATTCAAACACATTCTAAAAACGATTCAAACATTCTAAAAACGATTCAAACATTCTAAAAAGATCAAACATTCTAAAAACGATTCAACCATTCTAAAAAAATCTAAAAACGATTCAAACATTCTAAAAAAGATTCAAACATTCTAAAAGGATTCAAACATTCTAAAAACGATTCAAACATTCTAAAAACGATTCAAACATTCTAAAAAGATCAAACATTCTAAAAACGATTCAAACATTCTAAAAACGATTCAAACATTCTAAAAAATTCTAAAAACGATTCAAACATTCTAAAAGGATTCAAACATTCTAAAAACGATTCAAACATTCTAAAAAGATCAAACATTCTAAAAACGATTCAAACATTCTAAAAACGATTCAAAAATTCTAAAAACGATTCAAACATTCTAAAAAGATCAAACATTCTAAAAACGATTCAAACATTCTAAAAACGATTCAAACATTCTAAAAACGATTCAAACATTCTAAAAAGATCAAACATTCTAAAAACGATTCAAACATTCTAAAAACGATTCAAACATTCTAAAAAGATCAAACATTCTAAAAACGATTCAAACATTCTAAAAACGATTCAAACATTCTAAAAAATTCTAAAAACGATTCAAACATTCTAAAAAGATCAAACATTCTAAAAACGATTCAAACATTCTAAAAACGATTCAAACATTCTAAAAAATTCTAAAAACGATTCAAACATTCTAAAAAGATTCAAACATTCTAAAAACGATTCAAACACATTCTAAAAACGATTCAAACATTCTAAAAACGATTCAAACATTCTAAAAAGATCAAACATTCTAAAAACGATTCAAACATTCTAAAAACGATTCAAACATTCTAAAAAATTCTAAAAACGATTCAAACATTCTAAAAGGATTCAAACATTCTAAAAACGATTCAAACATTCTAAAAAGATCAAACATTCTAAAAACGATTCAAACATTCTAAAAACGATTCAAAAATTCTAAAAACGATTCAAACATTCTAAAAAGATCAAACATTCTAAAAACGATTCAAACATTCTAAAAACGATTCAAACATTCTAAAAACGATTCAAACATTCTAAAAAATTCTAAAAACGATTCAAACATTCTAAAAGGATTCAAACACATTCTAAAAACGATTCAAACATTCTAAAAACGATTCAAACACATTCTAAAAACGATTCAAACATTCTAAAAACGATTCAAACATTCTAAAAAGATCAAACATTCTAAAAACGATTCAAACATTCTAAAAACGATTCAAACATTCTAAAAACGATTCAAACATTCTAAAAAATTCTAAAAACGATTCAAACATTCTAAAAGGATTCAAACATTCTAAAAACGATTCAAACATTCTAAAAAGATCAAACATTCTAAAAACGATTCAAACATTCTAAAAACGATTCAAAAATTCTAAAAACGATTCAAACATTCTAAAAAGATCAAACATTCTAAAAACGATTCAAACATTCTAAAAACGATTCAAACATTCTAAAAACGATTCAAACATTCTAAAAACGATTCAAACATTCTAAAAAATTCTAAAAACGATTCAAACATTCTAAAAGGATTCAAACATTCTAAAAACGATTCAAACATTCTAAAAAGATCAAACATTCTAAAAACGATTCAAACATTCTAAAAACGATTCAAAAATTCTAAAAACGATTCAAACATTCTAAAAAGATCAAACATTCTAAAAACGATTCAAACATTCTAAAAACGATTCAAACATTCTAAAAACGATTCAAACATTCTAAAAACGATTCAAACATTCTAAAAAATTCTAAAAACGATTCAAACATTCTAAAAAGATTCAAACATTCTAAAAACGATTCAAACACATTCTAAAAACGATTCAAACATTCTAAAAACGATTCAAACATTCTAAAAAGATCAAACATTCTAAAAACGATTCAAACATTCTAAAAACGATTCAAACATTCTAAAAAATTCTAAAAACGATTCAAACATTCTAAAAGGATTCAAACATTCTAAAAACGATTCAAACATTCTAAAAAGATCAAACATTCTAAAAACGATTCAAACATTCTAAAAACGATTCAAAAATTCTAAAAACGATTCAAACATTCTAAAAAGATCAAACATTCTAAAAACGATTCAAACATTCTAAAAACGATTCAAACATTCTAAAAACGATTCAAACATTCTAAAAAGATCAAACATTCTAAAAACGATTCAAACATTCTAAAAACGATTCAAACATTCTAAAAAGATCAAACATTCTAAAAACGATTCAAACATTCTAAAAACGATTCAAACATTCTAAAAAATTCTAAAAACGATTCAAACATTCTAAAAAGATCAAACATTCTAAAAACGATTCAAACATTCTAAAAACGATTCAAACATTCTAAAAAATTCTAAAAACGATTCAAACATTCTAAAAAGATTCAAACATTCTAAAAACGATTCAAACACATTCTAAAAACGATTCAAACATTCTAAAAACGATTCAAACATTCTAAAAAGATCAAACATTCTAAAAACGATTCAAACATTCTAAAAACGATTCAAACATTCTAAAAAGATCAAACATTCTAAAAACGATTCAAACATTCTAAAAAGATTCAAACATTCTAAAAACGATTCAAACATTCTAAAAACGATTCAAACATTCTAAAAAGATCAAACATTCTAAAAACGATTCAAACATTCTAAAAACGATTCAAACATTCTAAAAAGATTCAAACATTCTAAAAAGATCAAACATTCTAAAAACGATTCAAACATTCTAAAAACGATTCAAACATTCTAAAAACGATTCAAACATTCTAAAAAATTCTAAAAACGATTCAAACATTCTAAAAAGATTCAAACATTCTAAAACGATTCAAACATTCTAAAAACGATTCAAACATTCTAAAAAGATCAAACATTCTAAAAACGATTCAACCATTCTAAAAAGATTCAAACATTCTAAAAACGATTCAAACTTTCTAAAAACGATTCAAACATTCTAAAAAGATCAAACATTCTAAAAACGATTCAAACATTCTAAAAAATTCTAAAAACGATTCAAACATTCTAAAAAGATTCAAACATTCTAAAAACGATTCAAACATTCTAAAAAATTCTAAAAACGATTCAAACATTCTAAAAAGATTCAAACATTCTAAAAAGATTCAAACATTCTAAAAACGATTCAAACATTCTAAAAACGATTCAAACATTCTAAAAACGATTCAAACATTCTAAAAAATTCTAAAAACGATTCAAACATTATAAAAACGATTCAAACATTCTAAAAACGATTCAAACATTCTAAAAAATTCTAAAAACGATTCAAACATTCTAAAAACGATTCAAACATTCTAAAAACGATTCAAACATTCTAAAAAATTCTAAAAACGATTCAAACATTCTAAAAAGATTCAAACATTCTAAAAAATTCTAAAAACGATTCAAACATTATAAAAACGATTCAAACATTCTAAAAACGATTCAAACATTCTAAAAAATTCTAAAAACGATTCAAACATTCTAAAAACGATTCAAACATTCTAAAAACGATTCAAACATTCTAAAAAATTCTAAAAACGATTCAAACATTCTAAAAAGATTCAAACATTCTAAAAACGATTCAAACATTCTAAAAAGATCAAACATTCTAAAAAAGATTCAAACATTCTAAAAACGATTCAAACATTCTAAAAACGATTCAAACATTCTAAAAACGATTCAAACATTCTAAAAAAGATTCAAACATTCTAAAAAGATCAAACATTCTAAAAACGATTCAAACATTCTAAAAAGATTCAAACATTCTAAAAACGATTCAAACATTCTAAAAACGATTCAAACATTCTAAAAAGATCAAACATTCTAAAAACGATTCAAACATTCTAAAAAGATTCAAACATTCTAAAAACGATTCAAACATTCTAAAAAATTCTAAAAAAGATTCAAACATTCTAAAAGGATTCAAACATTCTAAAAACGATTCAAACATTCTAAAAAATTCTAAAAAAGATTCAAACATTCTAAAAGGATTCAAACATTCTAAAAACGATTCAAACATTCTAAAAACGATTCAAACATTCTAAAAACGATTCAAACATTCTAAAAAGATCAAACATTCTAAAAAGATCAAACATTCTAAAAACGATTCAAACATTCTAAAAACGATTCAAAAATTCTAAAAACGATTCAAACATTCTAAAAAGATCAAACATTCTAAAAACGATTCAAACATTCTAAAAACGATTCAAACATTCTAAAAACGATTCAAACATTCTAAAAAAGATTCAAACATTCTAAAAACGATTCAAACACATTCTAAAAACGATTCAAACATTCTAAAAACGATTCAAACATTCTAAAAAGATCAAACATTCTAAAAACGATTCAAACATTCTAAAAAGATTCAAACATTCTAAAAACGATTCAAACATTCTAAAAAGATTCAAACATTCTAAAAGGATTCAAACATTCTAAAAACGATTCAAACATTCTAAAAACGATTCAAACATTCTAAAAACGATTCAAACATTCTAAAAAGATCAAACATTCTAAAAACGATTCAAACATTCTAAAAACGATTCAAACATTCTAAAAACGATTCAAACATTCTAAAAACGATTCAAACATTCTAAAAACGATTCAAACATTCTAAAAAAGATTCAAACATTCTAAAAACGATTCAAACACATTCTAAAAACGATTCAAACATTCTAAAAACGATTCAAACATTCTAAAAAATTCTAAAAAAGATTCAAACATTCTAAAACGATTCAAACATTATAAAAACGATTCAAACATTCTAAAAACGATTCAAACATTCTAAAAAATTCTAAAAACGATTCAAACATTCTAAAAACGATTCAAACATTCTAAAAACGATTCAAACATTCTAAAAAATTCTAAAAACGATTCAAACATTCTAAAAAGATTCAAACATTCTAAAAACGATTCAAACATTCTAAAAAGATCAAACATTCTAAAAAAGATTCAAACATTCTAAAAACGATTCAAACATTCTAAAAACGATTCAAACATTCTAAAAACGATTCAAACATTCTAAAAAAGATTCAAACATTCTAAAAAGATCAAACATTCTAAAAACGATTCAAACATTCTAAAAAGATTCAAACATTCTAAAAACGATTCAAACATTCTAAAAACGATTCAAACATTCTAAAAAGATCAAACATTCTAAAAACGATTCAAACATTCTAAAAAGATTCAAACATTCTAAAAACGATTCAAACATTCTAAAAAATTCTAAAAAAGATTCAAACATTCTAAAAGGATTCAAACATTCTAAAAACGATTCAAACATTCTAAAAAATTCTAAAAAAGATTCAAACATTCTAAAAGGATTCAAACATTCTAAAAACGATTCAAACATTCTAAAAACGATTCAAACATTCTAAAAACGATTCAAACATTCTAAAAAGATCAAACATTCTAAAAAGATCAAACATTCTAAAAACGATTCAAACATTCTAAAAACGATTCAAAAATTCTAAAAACGATTCAAACATTCTAAAAAGATCAAACATTCTAAAAACGATTCAAACATTCTAAAAACGATTCAAACATTCTAAAAACGATTCAAACATTCTAAAAAAGATTCAAACATTCTAAAAACGATTCAAACACATTCTAAAAACGATTCAAACATTCTAAAAACGATTCAAACATTCTAAAAAGATCAAACATTCTAAAAACGATTCAAACATTCTAAAAAGATTCAAACATTCTAAAAACGATTCAAACATTCTAAAAAGATTCAAACATTCTAAAAGGATTCAAACATTCTAAAAACGATTCAAACATTCTAAAAACGATTCAAACATTCTAAAAACGATTCAAACATTCTAAAAAGATCAAACATTCTAAAAACGATTCAAACATTCTAAAAACGATTCAAACATTCTAAAAACGATTCAAACATTCTAAAAACGATTCAAACATTCTAAAAACGATTCAAACATTCTAAAAAAGATTCAAACATTCTAAAAACGATTCAAACACATTCTAAAAACGATTCAAACATTCTAAAAACGATTCAAACATTCTAAAAAATTCTAAAAAAGATTCAAACATTCTAAAAGGATTCAAACATTCTAAAAACGATTCAAACATTCTAAAAACGATTCAAACATTCTAAAAAGATCAAACATTCTAAAAACGATTCAAACATTCTAAAAACGATTCAAACATTCTAAAAACGATTCAAACATTCTAAAAAATTCTAAAAACGATTCAAACATTCTAAAAAGATTCAAACATTCTAAAAACGATTCAAACATTCTAAAAACGATTCAAACATTCTAAAAAATTCTAAAAACGATTCAAACATTCTAAAAAGATTCAAACATTCTAAAAACGATTCAAACATTCTAAAAACGATTCAAACATTCTAAAAAGATCAAACATTCTAAAAACGATTCAAACATTCTAAAAACGATTCAAACATTCTAAAAAGATTCAAACATTCTAAAAAGATCAAACATTCTAAAAACGATTCAAACATTCTAAAAACGATTCAAACATTCTAAAAACGATTCAAACATTCTAAAAAATTCTAAAAACGATTCAAACATTCTAAAAAGATCAAACATTCTAAAAACGATTCAAACATTCTAAAAACGATTCAAACATTCTAAAAAGATTCAAACATTCTAAAAAGATCAAACATTCTAAAAAAGATTCAAACATTCTAAAAAGATTCAAACATTCTAAAAACGATTCAAACATTCTAAAAAGATCAAACATTCTAAAAAAGATTCAAACATTCTAAAAACGATTCAAACATTCTAAAAACGATTCAAACATTCTAAAAACGATTCAAACATTCTAAAAAAGATTCAAACATTCTAAAAAGATCAAACATTCTAAAAACGATTCAAACATTCTAAAAAGATTCAAACATTCTAAAAACGATTCAAACATTCTAAAAACGATTCAAACATTCTAAAAAGATCAAACATTCTAAAAACGATTCAAACATTCTAAAAAGATTCAAACATTCTAAAAACGATTCAAACATTCTAAAAAATTCTAAAAAAGATTCAAACATTCTAAAAGGATTCAAACATTCTAAAAACGATTCAAACATTCTAAAAAATTCTAAAAAAGATTCAAACATTCTAAAAGGATTCAAACATTCTAAAAACGATTCAAACATTCTAAAAACGATTCAAACATTCTAAAAACGATTCAAACATTCTAAAAAGATCAAACATTCTAAAAAGATCAAACATTCTAAAAACGATTCAAACATTCTAAAAACGATTCAAAAATTCTAAAAACGATTCAAACATTCTAAAAAGATCAAACATTCTAAAAACGATTCAAACATTCTAAAAACGATTCAAACATTCTAAAAACGATTCAAACATTCTAAAAAAGATTCAAACATTCTAAAAACGATTCAAACACATTCTAAAAACGATTCAAACATTCTAAAAACGATTCAAACATTCTAAAAAGATCAAACATTCTAAAAACGATTCAAACATTCTAAAAAGATTCAAACATTCTAAAAACGATTCAAACATTCTAAAAAGATTCAAACATTCTAAAAGGATTCAAACATTCTAAAAACGATTCAAACATTCTAAAAACGATTCAAACATTCTAAAAACGATTCAAACATTCTAAAAAGATCAAACATTCTAAAAACGATTCAAACATTCTAAAAACGATTCAAACATTCTAAAAACGATTCAAACATTCTAAAAACGATTCAAACATTCTAAAAACGATTCAAACATTCTAAAAAAGATTCAAACATTCTAAAAACGATTCAAACACATTCTAAAAACGATTCAAACATTCTAAAAACGATTCAAACATTCTAAAAAATTCTAAAAAAGATTCAAACATTCTAAAACGATTCAAACATTATAAAAACGATTCAAACATTCTAAAAACGATTCAAACATTCTAAAAAATTCTAAAAACGATTCAAACATTCTAAAAACGATTCAAACATTCTAAAAACGATTCAAACATTCTAAAAAATTCTAAAAACGATTCAAACATTCTAAAAAGATTCAAACATTCTAAAAACGATTCAAACATTCTAAAAAGATCAAACATTCTAAAAAAGATTCAAACATTCTAAAAACGATTCAAACATTCTAAAAACGATTCAAACATTCTAAAAACGATTCAAACATTCTAAAAAAGATTCAAACATTCTAAAAAGATCAAACATTCTAAAAACGATTCAAACATTCTAAAAAGATTCAAACATTCTAAAAACGATTCAAACATTCTAAAAACGATTCAAACATTCTAAAAAGATCAAACATTCTAAAAACGATTCAAACATTCTAAAAAGATTCAAACATTCTAAAAACGATTCAAACATTCTAAAAAATTCTAAAAAAGATTCAAACATTCTAAAAGGATTCAAACATTCTAAAAACGATTCAAACATTCTAAAAAATTCTAAAAAAGATTCAAACATTCTAAAAGGATTCAAACATTCTAAAAACGATTCAAACATTCTAAAAACGATTCAAACATTCTAAAAACGATTCAAACATTCTAAAAAGATCAAACATTCTAAAAAGATCAAACATTCTAAAAACGATTCAAACATTCTAAAAACGATTCAAAAATTCTAAAAACGATTCAAACATTCTAAAAAGATCAAACATTCTAAAAACGATTCAAACATTCTAAAAACGATTCAAACATTCTAAAAACGATTCAAACATTCTAAAAAAGATTCAAACATTCTAAAAACGATTCAAACACATTCTAAAAACGATTCAAACATTCTAAAAACGATTCAAACATTCTAAAAAGATCAAACATTCTAAAAACGATTCAAACATTCTAAAAAGATTCAAACATTCTAAAAACGATTCAAACATTCTAAAAAGATTCAAACATTCTAAAAGGATTCAAACATTCTAAAAACGATTCAAACATTCTAAAAACGATTCAAACATTCTAAAAACGATTCAAACATTCTAAAAAGATCAAACATTCTAAAAACGATTCAAACATTCTAAAAACGATTCAAACATTCTAAAAACGATTCAAACATTCTAAAAACGATTCAAACATTCTAAAAACGATTCAAACATTCTAAAAAAGATTCAAACATTCTAAAAACGATTCAAACACATTCTAAAAACGATTCAAACATTCTAAAAACGATTCAAACATTCTAAAAAATTCTAAAAAAGATTCAAACATTCTAAAAGGATTCAAACATTCTAAAAACGATTCAAACATTCTAAAAACGATTCAAACATTCTAAAAAGATCAAACATTCTAAAAACGATTCAAACATTCTAAAAACGATTCAAACATTCTAAAAACGATTCAAACATTCTAAAAAATTCTAAAAACGATTCAAACATTCTAAAAAATTCTAAAAACGATTCAAACATTCTAAAAAGATTCAAACATTCTAAAAACGATTCAAACATTCTAAAAACGATTCAAACATTCTAAAAAGATCAAACATTCTAAAAACGATTCAAACATTCTAAAAACGATTCAAACATTCTAAAAAGATTCAAACATTCTAAAAAGATCAAACATTCTAAAAACGATTCAAACATTCTAAAAACGATTCAAACATTCTAAAAACGATTCAAACATTCTAAAAAATTCTAAAAACGATTCAAACATTCTAAAAAGATCAAACATTCTAAAAACGATTCAAACATTCTAAAAACGATTCAAACATTCTAAAAAGATTCAAACATTCTAAAAAGATCAAACATTCTAAAAAAGATTCAAACATTCTAAAAACGATTCAAACATTCTAAAAACGATTCAAACATTCTAAAAAGATCAAACATTCTAAAAACGATTCAAACACATTCTAAAAACGATTCAAACATTCTAAAAACGATTCAAACATTCTAAAAAATTCTAAAAAAGATTCAAACATTCTAAAAGGATTCAAACATTCTAAAAACGATTCAAACATTCTAAAAACGATTCAAACATTCTAAAAAGATCAAACATTCTAAAAACGATTCAAACATTCTAAAAACGATTCAAACATTCTAAAAACGATTCAAACATTCTAAAAAATTCTAAAAACGATTCAAACATTCTAAAAAGATTCAAACATTCTAAAAACGATTCAAACATTCTAAAAACGATTCAAACATTCTAAAAAGATCAAACATTCTAAAAACGATTCAAACATTCTAAAAACGATTCAAACATTCTAAAAAGATTCAAACATTCTAAAAAGATCAAACATTCTAAAAACGATTCAAACATTCTAAAAACGATTCAAACATTCTAAAAACGATTCAAACATTCTAAAAAATTCTAAAAACGATTCAAACATTCTAAAAAGATTCAAACATTCTAAAAACGATTCAAACATTCTAAAAACGATTCAAACATTCTAAAAAGATCAAACATTCTAAAAACGATTCAAACACATTCTAAAAACGATTCAAACATTCTAAAAACGATTCAAACATTCTAAAAAGATCAAACATTCTAAAAACGATTCAACCATTCTAAAAAAATCTAAAAACGATTCAAACATTCTAAAAACGATTCAAACATTCTAAAAAGATTCAAACATTCTAAAAAGATCAAACATTCTAAAAACGATTCAAACATTCTAAAAACGATTCAAACATTCTAAAAACGATTCAAACATTCTAAAAAATTCTAAAAACGATTCAAACATTCTAAAAAGATTCAAACATTCTAAAAACGATTCAAACATTCTAAAAACGATTCAAACATTCTAAAAACTATTCAAACATTCTAAAAACGATTCAAACATTCTAAAAAATTCTAAAAACGATTCAAACATTCTAAAAAGATTCAAACATTCTAAAAACGATTCAAACATTCTAAAAACGATTCAAACATTCTAAAAAGATCAAACATTCTAAAAACGATTCAAACATTCTAAAAAGATCAAACATTCTAAAAACGATTCAAACATTCTAAAAACGATTCAAACATTCTAAAAACGATTCAAACATTCTAAAAAGATCAAACATTCTAAAAACGATTCAAACATTCTAAAAACGATTCAAACATTCTAAAAAATTCTAAAAACGATTCAAACATTCTAAAAGGATTCAAACATTCTAAAAACGATTCAAACATTCTAAAAAGATCAAACATTCTAAAAACGATTCAAACATTCTAAAAACGATTCAAAAATTCTAAAAACGATTCAAACATTCTAAAAAGATCAAACATTCTAAAAACGATTCAAACATTCTAAAAACGATTCAAACATTCTAAAAACGATTCAAACATTCTAAAAAGATCAAACATTCTAAAAACGATTCAAACATTCTAAAAACGATTCAAACATTCTAAAAAGATCAAACATTCTAAAAACGATTCAAACATTCTAAAAACGATTCAAACATTCTAAAAAATTCTAAAAACGATTCAAACATTCTAAAAAGATCAAACATTCTAAAAACGATTCAAACATTCTAAAAACGATTCAAACATTCTAAAAAGATCAAACATTCTAAAAACGATTCAAACATTCTAAAAACGATTCAAACATTCTAAAAAGATCAAACATTCTAAAAACGATTCAAACATTCTAAAAACGATTCAAACATTCTAAAAAATTCTAAAAACGATTCAAACATTCTAAAAAGATCAAACATTCTAAAAACGATTCAAACATTCTAAAAACGATTCAAACATTCTAAAAAATTCTAAAAACGATTCAAACATTCTAAAAAGATTCAAACATTCTAAAAACGATTCAAACACATTCTAAAAACGATTCAAACATTCTAAAAACGATTCAAACATTCTAAAAAGATCAAACATTCTAAAAACGATTCAAACATTCTAAAAACGATTCAAACATTCTAAAAAATTCTAAAAACGATTCAAACATTCTAAAAGGATTCAAACATTCTAAAAACGATTCAAACATTCTAAAAACGATTCAAAAATTCTAAAAACGATTCAAACATTCTAAAAAGATCAAACATTCTAAAAACGATTCAAACATTCTAAAAACGATTCAAACATTCTAAAAACGATTCAAACATTCTAAAAAATTCTAAAAACGATTCAAACATTCTAAAAGGATTCAAACACATTCTAAAAACGATTCAAACATTCTAAAAACGATTCAAACACATTCTAAAAACGATTCAAACATTCTAAAAACGATTCAAACATTCTAAAAAGATCAAACATTCTAAAAACGATTCAAACATTCTAAAAACGATTCAAACATTCTAAAAAATTCTAAAAACGATTCAAACATTCTAAAAGGATTCAAACATTCTAAAAACGATTCAAACATTCTAAAAAGATCAAACATTCTAAAAACGATTCAAACATTCTAAAAACGATTCAAAAATTCTAAAAACGATTCAAACATTCTAAAAAGATCAAACATTCTAAAAACGATTCAAACATTCTAAAAACGATTCAAACATTCTAAAAACGATTCAAACATTCTAAAAACGATTCAAACATTCTAAAAAATTCTAAAAACGATTCAAACATTCTAAAAGGATTCAAACATTCTAAAAACGATTCAAACATTCTAAAAAGATCAAACATTCTAAAAACGATTCAAACATTCTAAAAACGATTCAAAAATTCTAAAAACGATTCAAACATTCTAAAAAGATCAAACATTCTAAAAACGATTCAAACATTCTAAAAACGATTCAAACATTCTAAAAACGATTCAAACATTCTAAAAACGATTCAAACATTCTAAAAAATTCTAAAAACGATTCAAACATTCTAAAAAGATTCAAACATTCTAAAAACGATTCAAACACATTCTAAAAACGATTCAAACATTCTAAAAACGATTCAAACATTCTAAAAAGATCAAACATTCTAAAAACGATTCAAACATTCTAAAAACGATTCAAACATTCTAAAAAATTCTAAAAACGATTCAAACATTCTAAAAGGATTCAAACATTCTAAAAACGATTCAAACATTCTAAAAAGATCAAACATTCTAAAAACGATTCAAACATTCTAAAAACGATTCAAAAATTCTAAAAACGATTCAAACATTCTAAAAAGATCAAACATTCTAAAAACGATTCAAACATTCTAAAAACGATTCAAACATTCTAAAAACGATTCAAACATTCTAAAAAGATCAAACATTCTAAAAACGATTCAAACATTCTAAAAACGATTCAAACATTCTAAAAAGATCAAACATTCTAAAAACGATTCAAACATTCTAAAAACGATTCAAACATTCTAAAAAATTCTAAAAACGATTCAAACATTCTAAAAAGATCAAACATTCTAAAAACGATTCAAACATTCTAAAAACGATTCAAACATTCTAAAAAATTCTAAAAACGATTCAAACATTCTAAAAAGATTCAAACATTCTAAAAACGATTCAAACACATTCTAAAAACGATTCAAACATTCTAAAAACGATTCAAACATTCTAAAAACGATTCAAACATTCTAAAAAGATCAAACATTCTAAAAACGATTCAAACATTCTAAAAAGATTCAAACATTCTAAAAACGATTCAAACATTCTAAAAACGATTCAAACATTCTAAAAAGATTCAAACATTCTAAAAAGATCAAACATTCTAAAAACGATTCAAACATTCTAAAAACGATTCAAACATTCTAAAAACGATTCAAACATTCTAAAAAATTCTAAAAACGATTCAAACATTCTAAAAAGATTCAAACATTCTAAAAACGATTCAAACATTCTAAAAACGATTCAAACATTCTAAAAAGATCAAACATTCTAAAAACGATTCAACCATTCTAAAAAGATTCAAACATTCTAAAAACGATTCAAACTTTCTAAAAACGATTCAAACATTCTAAAAAGATCAAACATTCTAAAAACGATTCAAACATTCTAAAAAATTCTAAAAACGATTCAAACATTCTAAAAAGATTCAAACATTCTAAAAACGATTCAAACATTCTAAAAAATTCTAAAAACGATTCAAACATTCTAAAAAGATTCAAACATTCTAAAAAGATTCAAACATTCTAAAAACGATTCAAACATTCTAAAAACGATTCAAACATTCTAAAAACGATTCAAACATTCTAAAAAATTCTAAAAACGATTCAAACATTATAAAAACGATTCAAACATTCTAAAAACGATTCAAACATTCTAAAAAATTCTAAAAACGATTCAAACATTCTAAAAACGATTCAAACATTCTAAAAACGATTCAAACATTCTAAAAAATTCTAAAAACGATTCAAACATTCTAAAAAGATTCAAACATTCTAAAAACGATTCAAACATTCTAAAAAGATCAAACATTCTAAAAAAGATTCAAACATTCTAAAAACGATTCAAACATTCTAAAAACGATTCAAACATTCTAAAAAATTCTAAAAAAGATTCAAACATTCTAAAAGGATTCAAACATTCTAAAAACGATTCAAACATTCTAAAAACGATTCAAACATTCTAAAAACGATTCAAACATTCTAAAAACGATTCAAACATTCTAAAAAAGATTCAAACATTCTAAAAAGATCAAACATTCTAAAAACGATTCAAACATTCTAAAAAGATTCAAACATTCTAAAAACGATTCAAACATTCTAAAAACGATTCAAACATTCTAAAAAATTCTAAAAAAGATTCAAACATTCTAAAAGGATTCAAACATTCTAAAAACGATTCAAACATTCTAAAAAATTCTAAAAAAGATTCAAACATTCTAAAAGGATTCAAACATTCTAAAAACGATTCAAACATTCTAAAAAGATCAAACATTCTAAAAACGATTCAAACATTCTAAAAAGATTCAAACATTCTAAAAACGATTCAAACATTCTAAAAAATTCTAAAAAAGATTCAAACATTCTAAAAGGATTCAAACATTCTAAAAACGATTCAAACATTCTAAAAAATTCTAAAAAAGATTCAAACATTCTAAAAGGATTCAAACATTCTAAAAACGATTCAAACATTCTAAAAACGATTCAAACATTCTAAAAACGATTCAAACATTCTAAAAAGATCAAACATTCTAAAAAGATCAAACATTCTAAAAACGATTCAAACATTCTAAAAACGATTCAAAAATTCTAAAAACGATTCAAACATTCTAAAAAGATCAAACATTCTAAAAACGATTCAAACATTCTAAAAACGATTCAAACATTCTAAAAAAGATTCAAACATTCTAAAAACGATTCAAACACATTCTAAAAACGATTCAAACATTCTAAAAACGATTCAAACATTCTAAAAAGATCAAACATTCTAAAAACGATTCAAACATTCTAAAAAGATTCAAACATTCTAAAAACGATTCAAACATTCTAAAAAGATTCAAACATTCTAAAAACGATTCAAACATTCTAAAAACGATTCAAACATTCTAAAAAGATCAAACATTCTAAAAACGATTCAAACATTCTAAAAAGATTCAAACATTCTAAAAACGATTCAAACATTCTAAAAACGATTCAAACATTCTAAAAACGATTCAAACATTCTAAAAAATTCTAAAAACGATTCAAACATTCTAAAAAGATTCAAACATTCTAAAAACGATTCAAACATTCTAAAAACGATTCAAACATTCTAAAAAGATCAAACATTCTAAAAACGATTCAAACACATTCTAAAAACGATTCAAACATTCTAAAAACGATTCAAACATTCTAAAAAGATCAAACATTCTAAAAACGATTCAACCATTCTAAAAAAATCTAAAAACGATTCAAACATTCTAAAAACGATTCAAACATTCTAAAAAGATTCAAACATTCTAAAAAGATCAAACATTCTAAAAACGATTCAAACATTCTAAAAACGATTCAAACATTCTAAAAACGATTCAAACATTCTAAAAAATTCTAAAAACGATTCAAACATTCTAAAAAGATTCAAACATTCTAAAAACGATTCAAACATTCTAAAAACGATTCAAACATTCTAAAAACTATTCAAACATTCTAAAAACGATTCAAACATTCTAAAAACGATTCAAACATTCTAAAAAATTCTAAAAACGATTCAAACATTCTAAAAAGATTCAAACATTCTAAAAACGATTCAAACATTCTAAAAACGATTCAAACATTCTAAAAAGATCAAACATTCTAAAAACGATTCAAACATTCTAAAAAGATCAAACATTCTAAAAACGATTCAAACATTCTAAAAACGATTCAAACATTCTAAAAACGATTCAAACATTCTAAAAAGATCAAACATTCTAAAAACGATTCAAACATTCTAAAAACGATTCAAACATTCTAAAAAATTCTAAAAACGATTCAAACATTCTAAAAGGATTCAAACATTCTAAAAACGATTCAAACATTCTAAAAAGATCAAACATTCTAAAAACGATTCAAACATTCTAAAAACGATTCAAAAATTCTAAAAACGATTCAAACATTCTAAAAAGATCAAACATTCTAAAAACGATTCAAACATTCTAAAAACGATTCAAACATTCTAAAAACGATTCAAACATTCTAAAAAGATCAAACATTCTAAAAACGATTCAAACATTCTAAAAACGATTCAAACATTCTAAAAAGATCAAACATTCTAAAAACGATTCAAACATTCTAAAAACGATTCAAACATTCTAAAAAATTCTAAAAACGATTCAAACATTCTAAAAAGATCAAACATTCTAAAAACGATTCAAACATTCTAAAAACGATTCAAACATTCTAAAAAGATCAAACATTCTAAAAACGATTCAAACATTCTAAAAACGATTCAAACATTCTAAAAAGATCAAACATTCTAAAAACGATTCAAACATTCTAAAAACGATTCAAACATTCTAAAAAATTCTAAAAACGATTCAAACATTCTAAAAAGATCAAACATTCTAAAAACGATTCAAACATTCTAAAAACGATTCAAACATTCTAAAAAATTCTAAAAACGATTCAAACATTCTAAAAAGATTCAAACATTCTAAAAACGATTCAAACACATTCTAAAAACGATTCAAACATTCTAAAAACGATTCAAACATTCTAAAAAGATCAAACATTCTAAAAACGATTCAAACATTCTAAAAACGATTCAAACATTCTAAAAAATTCTAAAAACGATTCAAACATTCTAAAAGGATTCAAACATTCTAAAAACGATTCAAACATTCTAAAAACGATTCAAAAATTCTAAAAACGATTCAAACATTCTAAAAAGATCAAACATTCTAAAAACGATTCAAACATTCTAAAAACGATTCAAACATTCTAAAAACGATTCAAACATTCTAAAAAATTCTAAAAACGATTCAAACATTCTAAAAGGATTCAAACACATTCTAAAAACGATTCAAACATTCTAAAAACGATTCAAACACATTCTAAAAACGATTCAAACATTCTAAAAACGATTCAAACATTCTAAAAAGATCAAACATTCTAAAAACGATTCAAACATTCTAAAAACGATTCAAACATTCTAAAAAATTCTAAAAACGATTCAAACATTCTAAAAGGATTCAAACATTCTAAAAACGATTCAAACATTCTAAAAAGATCAAACATTCTAAAAACGATTCAAACATTCTAAAAACGATTCAAAAATTCTAAAAACGATTCAAACATTCTAAAAAGATCAAACATTCTAAAAACGATTCAAACATTCTAAAAACGATTCAAACATTCTAAAAACGATTCAAACATTCTAAAAACGATTCAAACATTCTAAAAAATTCTAAAAACGATTCAAACATTCTAAAAGGATTCAAACATTCTAAAAACGATTCAAACATTCTAAAAAGATCAAACATTCTAAAAACGATTCAAACATTCTAAAAACGATTCAAAAATTCTAAAAACGATTCAAACATTCTAAAAAGATCAAACATTCTAAAAACGATTCAAACATTCTAAAAACGATTCAAACATTCTAAAAACGATTCAAACATTCTAAAAACGATTCAAACATTCTAAAAAATTCTAAAAACGATTCAAACATTCTAAAAAGATTCAAACATTCTAAAAACGATTCAAACACATTCTAAAAACGATTCAAACATTCTAAAAACGATTCAAACATTCTAAAAAGATCAAACATTCTAAAAACGATTCAAACATTCTAAAAACGATTCAAACATTCTAAAAAATTCTAAAAACGATTCAAACATTCTAAAAGGATTCAAACATTCTAAAAACGATTCAAACATTCTAAAAAGATCAAACATTCTAAAAACGATTCAAACATTCTAAAAACGATTCAAAAATTCTAAAAACGATTCAAACATTCTAAAAAGATCAAACATTCTAAAAACGATTCAAACATTCTAAAAACGATTCAAACATTCTAAAAACGATTCAAACATTCTAAAAAGATCAAACATTCTAAAAACGATTCAAACATTCTAAAAACGATTCAAACATTCTAAAAAGATCAAACATTCTAAAAACGATTCAAACATTCTAAAAACGATTCAAACATTCTAAAAAATTCTAAAAACGATTCAAACATTCTAAAAAGATCAAACATTCTAAAAACGATTCAAACATTCTAAAAACGATTCAAACATTCTAAAAAATTCTAAAAACGATTCAAACATTCTAAAAAGATTCAAACATTCTAAAAACGATTCAAACACATTCTAAAAACGATTCAAACATTCTAAAAACGATTCAAACATTCTAAAAACGATTCAAACATTCTAAAAAGATCAAACATTCTAAAAACGATTCAAACATTCTAAAAAGATTCAAACATTCTAAAAACGATTCAAACATTCTAAAAACGATTCAAACATTCTAAAAAGATCAAACATTCTAAAAACGATTCAAACATTCTAAAAACGATTCAAACATTCTAAAAAGATTCAAACATTCTAAAAAGATCAAACATTCTAAAAACGATTCAAACATTCTAAAAACGATTCAAACATTCTAAAAACGATTCAAACATTCTAAAAAATTCTAAAAACGATTCAAACATTCTAAAAAGATTCAAACATTCTAAAAACGATTCAAACATTCTAAAAACGATTCAAACATTCTAAAAAGATCAAACATTCTAAAAACGATTCAACCATTCTAAAAAGATTCAAACATTCTAAAAACGATTCAAACTTTCTAAAAACGATTCAAACATTCTAAAAAGATCAAACATTCTAAAAACGATTCAAACATTCTAAAAAATTCTAAAAACGATTCAAACATTCTAAAAAGATTCAAACATTCTAAAAACGATTCAAACATTCTAAAAAATTCTAAAAACGATTCAAACATTCTAAAAAGATTCAAACATTCTAAAAAGATTCAAACATTCTAAAAACGATTCAAACATTCTAAAAACGATTCAAACATTCTAAAAACGATTCAAACATTCTAAAAAATTCTAAAAACGATTCAAACATTATAAAAACGATTCAAACATTCTAAAAACGATTCAAACATTCTAAAAAATTCTAAAAACGATTCAAACATTCTAAAAACGATTCAAACATTCTAAAAACGATTCAAACATTCTAAAAAATTCTAAAAACGATTCAAACATTCTAAAAAGATTCAAACATTCTAAAAACGATTCAAACATTCTAAAAAGATCAAACATTCTAAAAAAGATTCAAACATTCTAAAAACGATTCAAACATTCTAAAAACGATTCAAACATTCTAAAAAATTCTAAAAAAGATTCAAACATTCTAAAAGGATTCAAACATTCTAAAAACGATTCAAACATTCTAAAAACGATTCAAACATTCTAAAAACGATTCAAACATTCTAAAAACGATTCAAACATTCTAAAAAAGATTCAAACATTCTAAAAAGATCAAACATTCTAAAAACGATTCAAACATTCTAAAAAGATTCAAACATTCTAAAAACGATTCAAACATTCTAAAAACGATTCAAACATTCTAAAAAATTCTAAAAAAGATTCAAACATTCTAAAAGGATTCAAACATTCTAAAAACGATTCAAACATTCTAAAAAATTCTAAAAAAGATTCAAACATTCTAAAAGGATTCAAACATTCTAAAAACGATTCAAACATTCTAAAAAGATCAAACATTCTAAAAACGATTCAAACATTCTAAAAAGATTCAAACATTCTAAAAACGATTCAAACATTCTAAAAAATTCTAAAAAAGATTCAAACATTCTAAAAGGATTCAAACATTCTAAAAACGATTCAAACATTCTAAAAAATTCTAAAAAAGATTCAAACATTCTAAAAGGATTCAAACATTCTAAAAACGATTCAAACATTCTAAAAACGATTCAAACATTCTAAAAACGATTCAAACATTCTAAAAAGATCAAACATTCTAAAAAGATCAAACATTCTAAAAACGATTCAAACATTCTAAAAACGATTCAAAAATTCTAAAAACGATTCAAACATTCTAAAAAGATCAAACATTCTAAAAACGATTCAAACATTCTAAAAACGATTCAAACATTCTAAAAAAGATTCAAACATTCTAAAAACGATTCAAACACATTCTAAAAACGATTCAAACATTCTAAAAACGATTCAAACATTCTAAAAAGATCAAACATTCTAAAAACGATTCAAACATTCTAAAAAGATTCAAACATTCTAAAAACGATTCAAACATTCTAAAAAGATTCAAACA
>NW_027466732.1:0-5000 GCF_050575085.1 Anarhichas minor
GAAACAGAGTATTGGCGCTATCGCTGTGATTTTGTCAGAGTATGAAGATCGGTCGGCGGTTTTCAAATACGTGCTGCCTCGGCTGTGGATACCCGTTTATTATTCTGCTTATATGGGTAGTTAGAGGACGTCGCGACCGTGTATTCAAAATAAGAATCCCCGCTGTGCGTTCCATTTCCGGGTAGATATGGCGCGCGTAATAGGGCCCCTGCGACCTACTTTGACCGCGTGGTGCCTCGGCTGTGGACCTCGCATCCAGGATCCACTCGGATAGGTTTGTAGAAGTGGACTTGGACTACAATTAGATATGAGGTTCCCGGCTGTGCGTTGTGTTTTCGCGGAGATATGGACCGCGCAAAACGGGTATTTGGTTTAAGGATTTTTCGCTGTGATTTTGTCAGAGTATGAAGATCGATCGGCGGTTTTCAAACACGCGCTGCATCGGCTGTGTGTATCCGTTTATTATTCATCTTATATGGGTGGTTAGAGGACTTCCAGCTTGACAACTGGGCATGAGTATCCCCGCTGTGCGTTCTATTTCCGGGTAGATATGGCGCGCGTAATATGGTCCCTGCGACCTACTTTGACCGCGTCGTGCCTCGGCTGTGAGTGTCCGATTGTGGATCACCCTCCACATGTCTTTAGAGGTTGACGGTGGCTACAGGTCGGCATAGGTGTCCCCGGCTGTGCGTTGTGTATTCGCGGGGATATGGACCGCGCAAGACGGCGATTTGGTTTAAGGAAACAGAGTATTGGCGCTATCGCTGTGATTTTGTCAGAGTATGAAGATCGGTCGGCGGTTTTCAAATACGTGCTGCCTCGGCTATGGATACCCGTTTATTATTCTGCTTATATGGGTAGTTAGAGGACGTCGCGACCGTGTATTCAAAATAAGAATCCCCGCTGTGCGTTCCATTTCCGGGTAGATATGGCGCGCGTAATAGGGCCCCTGCGACCTACTTTGACCGCGTGGTGCCTCGGCTGTGGACCTCGCATCCAGGATCCACTCGGATAGGTTTGTAGAAGTGGACTTGGACTACAATTAGATATGAGGTTCCCGGCTGTGCGTTGTGTTTTCGCGGAGATATGGACCGCGCAAAACGGGTATTTGGTTTAAGGATTTTTCGCTGTGATTTTGTCAGAGTATGAAGATCGATCGGCGGTTTTCAAACACGCGCTGCATCGGCTGTGTGTATCCGTTTATTATTCATCTTATATGGGTGGTTAGAGGACTTCCAGCTTGACAACTGGGCATGAGTATCCCCGCTGTGCGTTCTATTTCCGGGTAGATATGGCGCGCGTAATATGGTCCCTGCGACCTACTTTGACCGCGTCGTGCCTCGGCTGTGAGTGTCCGATTGTGGATCACCCTCCACATGTCTTTAGAGGTTGACGGTGGCTACAGGTCGGCATAGGTGTCCCGGCTGTGCGTTGTGTATTCGCGGGGATATGGACCGCGCAAGACGGCGATTTGGTTTAAGGAAACAGAGTATTGGCGCTATCGCTGTGATTTTGTCAGAGTATGAAGATCGGTCGGCGGTTTTCAAATACGTGCTGCCTCGGCTGTGGATACCCGTTTATTATTCTGCTTATATGGGTAGTTAGAGGACGTCGCGACCGTGTATTCAAAATAAGAATCCCCGCTGTGCGTTCCATTTCCGGGTAGATATGGCGCGCGTAATAGGGCCCCTGCGACCCTACTTTGACCGCGTGGTGCCTCGGCTGTGGACCTCGCATCCAGGATCCACTCGGTGAGGTTTGTAGAAGTGGACTTGGACTACAATTAGATATGAGGTTCCCGGCTGTGCGTTGTGTTTTCGCGGAGATATGGACCGCGCAAAACGGGTATTTGGTTTAAGGATTTTTTCGCTGTGATTTTGTCAGAGTATGAAGATCGATCGGCGGTTTTCAAACACGCGCTGCATCGGCTGTGTGTATCCGTTTATTATTCATCTTATATGGGTGGTTAGAGGACTTCCAGCTCGACAACTGGGCATGAGTATCCCCGCTGTGCGTTCTATTTCCGGGTAGATATGGCGCGCGTAATATGGTCCCTGCGACCTACTTTGACCGCGTCGTGCCTCGGCTGTGAGTGTCCGATTGTGGATCACCCTCCACATGTCTTTAGAGGTTGACGGTGGCTACAGGTCGGCATAGGTGTCCCGGCTGTGCGTTGTGTATTCGCGGGGATATGGACCGCGCAAGACGGCGATTTGGTTTAAGGAAACAGAGTATTGGCGCTATCGCTGTGATTTTGTCAGAGTATGAAGATCGGTCGGCGGTTTTCAAATACGTGCTGCCTCGGCTGTGGATACCCGTTTATTATTCTGCTTATATGGGTAGTTAGAGGACGTCGCGACCGTGTATTCAAAATAAGAATCCCCGCTGTGCGTTCCATTTCCGGGTAGATATGGCGCGCGTAATAGGGCCCCTGCGACCTACTTTGACCGCGTGGTGCCTCGGCTGTGGACCTCGCATCCAGGATCCACTCGGATAGGTTTGTAGAAGTGGACTTGGACTACAATTAGATATGAGGTTCCCGGCTGTGCGTTGTGTTTTCGCGGAGATATGGACCGCGCAAAACGGGTATTTGGTTTAAGGATTTTTCGCTGTGATTTTGTCAGAGTATGAAGATCGATCGGCGGTTTTCAAACACGCGCTGCATCGGCTGTGTGTATCCGTTTATTATTCATCTTATATGGGTGGTTAGAGGACTTCCAGCTCGACAACTGGGCATGAGTATCCCCGCTGTGCGTTCTATTTCCGGGTAGATATGGCGCGCGTAATATGGTCCCTGCGACCTACTTTGACCGACTCGTGCCTCGGCTGTGGAGGTCGCATCCAGGATCCACTCTGATGTGTTTGTAGAGGGGGACTTGGACTACAATTAGATATGAGTGTCCCGGCTGTGCGTTGTGTTTTCGCGGAGATATGGACCGCGCAAAACGGGTATTTCGTTTAAGGACATAGAGTTTTTCGCTCGGGTTTTAAAGCCGTGATAGGGGCGAAGCGCTGAAGGTTCCAGCGCTTCTGTACTTCGCCTATTACGGCTGTGACCCATTTTGGTAGGGGGTAACCAAGCCACCTTGCACACAATGATAGGAACAGACTACCCAGTGTATACTAGGGGATAGGAGCGAAGCGCTGAAGGGTCCAGCGCTTCTGGCGGTTCCCCTATGCTACAGCCGTAGTAGGGGATATGAGCGAAGCGCTGAAGGGTCCAGCGCTTCTGGCGGTTCCCCTATGTTACAGCCGTAGTAGGGACGACGAAGCGCTGAAGGGTCCAGCGCTTCTGGCGGTTCCCCTATGCTACAGCCGTAGTAGGGGATATGAGCGAAGCGCTGAAGGGTCCAGCGCTTCTGGCGGTCCCCCTATGCTACAGCCGTAGTAGGGGATATGAGCGAAGCGCTGAAGGGTCCAGCGCTTCTGGCGGTTCCCCTATGTTACAGCCGTAGTAGGGACGAAGCGCTGAAGGGTCCAGCGCTTCTGGCGGTTCCCCTATGCTACAGCCGTAGTAGGGGATATGAGCGAAGCGCTGAAGGGTCCAGCGCTTCTGGCGGTCCCCCTATGCTACAGCCGTAGTAGGGGATATGAGCGAAGCGCTGAAGGGTCCAGCGCTTCTGGCGGTCCCCCTATGCTACAGCCGTAGTAGGGGATATGAGCGAAGCGCTGAAGGGTCCAGCGCTTCTGGCGGTTCCCCTATGCTACAGCCGTAGTAGGGGATATGAGCGAAGCGCTGAAGGGTCCAGCGCTTCTGGCGGTCCCCCTATGCTACAGCCGTAGTAGGGGATAGGAGCGAAGCGCTGAAGGGTCCAGCGCTTCTGGCGGTCCCCCCTATGCTACAGCCGTAGTAGGGGATATGAGCGAAGCGCTGAAGGGTCCAGCGCTTCTGGCGGTCCCCCCTATGCTACAGCCGTAGTAGGGGATATGAGCGAAGCGCTGAAGGGTCCAGCGCTTCTGGCGGTCCCCCTATGCTACAGCCGTAGTAGGGGATATGAGCGAAGCGCTGAAGGGTCCAGCGCTTCTGGCGGTCCCCCTATGCTACAGCCGTAGTAGGGGATATGAGCGAAGCGCTGAAGGGTCCAGCGCTTCTGGCGGTCCCCCCTATGCTACAGCCGTAGTAGGGGATAGGAGCGAAGCGCTGAAGGGTCCAGCGCTTCTGGCGGTTCCCCTATGCTACAGCCGTAGTAGGGGATAGGAGCGAAGCGCTGAAGGGTCCAGCGCTTCTGGCGGTCCCCCTATGCTACAGCCGTAGTAGGGGATATGAGCGAAGCGCTGAAGGGTCCAGCGCTTCTGGCGGTCCCCCTATGCTACAGCCGTAGTAGGGGATATGAGCGAAGCGCTGAAGGGTCCAGCGCTTCTGGCGGTTCCCCTATGCTACAGCCGTAGTAGGGGATATGAGCGAAGCGCTGAAGGGTCCAGCGCTTCTGGCGGTCCCCCTATGCTACAGCCGTAGTAGGGGATATGAGCGAAGCGCTGAAGGGTCCAGCGCTTCTGGCGGTTCCCCTATGCTACAGCCGTAGTAGGGGATATGAGCGAAGCGCTGAAGGGTCCAGCGCTTCTGGCGGTTCCCCTATGCTACAGCCGTAGTAGGGGATAGGAGCGAAGCGCTGAAGGGTCCAGCGCTTCTGGCGGTTCCCCTATGCTACAGCCGTAGTAGGGGATAGGAGCGAAGCGCTGAAGGGTCCAGCGCTTCTGGCGGTTCCCCTATGCTACAGCCGTAGTAGGGGGGATATGAGCGAAGCGCTGAAGGGTCCAGCGCTTCCCTAAATTTTTTGGATTACCAGGACCAATTCTTTTAGAGCAGTAGTAGGGGCGAAGCTCTGAAGCGCTGAAGGGTCCAGCGCTTCGGGACTTTGCCTATTACGGCTGTGACCCATTTTGGTAGGGGGTAACCAAGCCACCTTGGGCACGATTTCAGAAACTCAGTTTTCAGAAATATGTCTATCATAGAAAGTCAAGGACACCTCGAGTAGAAGACATCCGACAAAGGCCAGAGC
>NW_027466732.1:15000-21510 GCF_050575085.1 Anarhichas minor
ACGTCGTGCATCGGCTGTGAATGCCCGATCCTGGATCCTCCTCCACAGGTCTTTAGAAGTGGACGTGGTCTACTATTCGGCGTAGGGGACGAGTCTGTGCGTTGTGTATTCGCGGGGATATGCACCGCGCAAACCGGCGATTTGGTTTAAGGAGACAGAGTATTGGCGCTCGTCTTTCGCTGTGATTTTGTCAGAGTACGAAGATCGGCCGGCGCTTTTGAACTACTTGCTGCATCGGCTGTGGGTATCCGTTTATTGTTCTGCATGTATGGGTGGTTAGAGGAGGTCGGGGTCTACAATAGGGTATAAGTGTCCCGGCTGTGCGTGGTGTTTTGGCGGAGAGATGGAGCGCGCAAAACGGCAACTGCGACCTACTTTGACCGCGTGGTGCCTCGGCTGTGGGTCTCGGATCCAGGATCCACTCGGATAGGTTTGTAGAGGTGGACGTGGTCTACGATTGGGTATAAGTGTCCCGGCTGTGCGTGGTGTTTTCGCGGAGATATCCACCTCGCAAAACGGCGCTTCCGTTTAAGGAAACAGAGTTTTGGCGCTCGTCTTTCGCAGCGCAGCCCAGTAACGTCCCCTACCTTAAGAGAGTCCTCGTTACTCCCGCCGTTTACCCGCGCGATATGGATCCTGGTTCTGGATCTCGCATCCAGGATCCACTCGGATAGGTTTGTAGAGGTAGACGTATTATACAATTAGGTATGAGTATCCCGGCTGTGCGTTGTGTATTCGCGGAGATATCCATCTCGCAAAACGATATAAAAACGGCTGTGATTTTGTCAGAGTATGAAGATCGCCCGGCGCTTTTTGTCAGAGTATGAAGATCGGCCGGCGCTTTTCAAATACGTGCTGCCTCGGCTGTGGGTATCCGTTTATTATTATGCTTATATGGGTGGTTAGAGGACGTCGGGACCGTGGATTCGGTATAAGAATCCCCGCTGTGCGTTCCATTTCCGGGTAGATATGGACCGCGCAATATGGCCCCTGCGACCTACTTTGACTACATCGTGCCTCGGTTGTGGACCTCGCATCCATGATCCACTCGGATAGATTTGTAGAGGGGGACTTGGACTACAGTTAGATATAAGTGTCCCGGCTGTGCGTTGTGTATTCGCGGGGATATGGACCTCGCAAAACGGGTATTTCGTTTAAGTCTTTCGCTGTGATTTTGTCAGAGTATGAAGATCGGTCGGCTGTTTTCAAACACGCGCTGCCTCGGCTGTGGTTATCCGTTTATTATTCAGCTTACATAGTTGGTTAGAGGACGTCGGGGCCGTGTATTCAGTATAGGAATCCCCGCTGTGCGTTCTATTTCCGGGTAGATATGGCGCGCGTAATATGGTCCCTGCGACCTACTTTGACTACACCGTGCCTCGGCTGTGGACCTCGCATCCAGGATCCACTCCGATAGTTTTGTAGAGGGGGACGTGGACTACAACTGGGTATAAGTGTCCCGGCTGTGCGTTGTGTATTCGCGGGGATATGGACCTCGCAAAACGGGTATTTCGTTTAAGTCTTTCGCTGTGATTTTGTCAGAGTATGAAGATCGGTCGGCGGTTTTCAAATACGCGCTGTATCGGCTGTGTGTATCCGTTTATAGGAGTGTCTAGATGGGTGGTTAGAGGACTTCCAGCTTGACAACTGGGCATGAGTATCCCCGCTGTGCGTTCTATTTCCGGGTAGATATGGCGCGCGTAATATGGTCCCTGCGACCTACTTTGACCGCGTCGTGCCTCGGCTGTGAGTGTCCGATTGTGGATCACCCTCCACATGTCTTTAGAGGTTGACGGTGGCTACAGGTCGGCATAGGTGTCCCGGCTGTGCGTTGTGTATTCGCGGGGATATGGACCGCGCAAGACGGCGATTTGGTTTAAGGAAACAGAGTATTGGCGCTATCGCTGTGATTTTGTCAGAGTATGAAGATCGGTCGGCGGTTTTCAAATACGTGCTGCCTCGGCTGTGGATACCCGTTTATTATTCTGCTTATATGGGTAGTTAGAGGACGTCGCGACCGTGTATTCAAAATAAGAATCCCCGCTGTGCGTTCCATTTCCGGGTAGATATGGCGCGCGTAATAGGGCCCCTGCGACCTACTTTGACCGCGTGGTGCCTCGGCTGTGGACCTCGCATCCAGGATCCACTCGGATAGGTTTGTAGAAGTGGACTTGGACTACAATTAGATATGAGGTTCCCGGCTGTGCGTTGTGTTTTCGCGGAGATATGGACCGCGCAAAACGGGTATTTGGTTTAAGGATTTTTCGCTGTGATTTTGTCAGAGTATGAAGATCGATCGGCGGTTTTCAAACACGCGCTGCATCGGCTGTGTGTATCCGTTTATTATTCATCTTATATGGGTGGTTAGAGGACTTCCAGCTCGACAACTGGGCATGAGTATCCCCGCTGTGCGTTCTATTTCCGGTAGATATGGCGCGCGTAATATGGTCCCTGCGACCTACTTTGACCGCGTCGTGCCTCGGCTGTGAGTGTCCGATTGTGGATCACCCTCCACATGTCTTTAGAGGTTGACGGTGGCTACAGGTCGGCATAGGTGTCCCGGCTGTGCGTTGTGTATTCGCGGGGATATGGACCGCGCAAGACGGCGATTTGGTTTAAGGAAACAGAGTATTGGCGCTATCGCTGTGATTTTGTCAGAGTATGAAGATCGGTCGGCGGTTTTCAAATACGTGCTGCCTCGGCTGTGGATACCCGTTTATTATTCTGCTTATATGGGTAGTTAGAGGACGTCGCGACCGTGTATTCAAAATAAGAATCCCCGCTGTGCGTTCCATTTCCGGGTAGATATGGCGCGCGTAATAGGGCCCCTGCGACCTACTTTGACCGCGTGGTGCCTCGGCTGTGGACCTCGCATCCAGGATCCACTCGGATAGGTTTGTAGAAGTGGACTTGGACTACAATTAGATATGAGGTTCCCGGCTGTGCGTTGTGTTTTCGCGGAGATATGGACCGCGCAAAACGGGTATTTGGTTTAAGGATTTTTCGCTGTGATTTTGTCAGAGTATGAAGATCGATCGGCGGTTTTCAAACACGCGCTGCATCGGCTGTGTGTATCCGTTTATTATTCATCTTATATGGGTGGTTAGAGGACTTCCAGCTTGACAACTGGGCATGAGTATCCCCGCTGTGCGTTCTATTTCCGGGTAGATATGGCGCGCGTAATATGGTCCCTGCGACCTACTTTGACCGCGTCGTGCCTCGGCTGTGAGTGTCCGATTGTGGATCACCCTCCACATGTCTTTAGAGGTTGACGGTGGCTACAGGTCGGCATAGGTGTCCCGGCTGTGCGTTGTGTATTCGCGGGGATATGGACCGCGCAAGACGGCGATTTGGTTTAAGGAAACAGAGTATTGGCGCTATCGCTGTGATTTTGTCAGAGTATGAAGATCGGTCGGCGGTTTTCAAATACGTGCTGCCTCGGCTGTGGATACCCGTTTATTATTCTGCTTATATGGGTAGTTAGAGGACGTCGCGACCGTGTATTCAAAATAAGAATCCCCGCTGTGCGTTCCATTTCCGGGTAGATATGGCGCGCGTAATAGGGCCCCTGCGACCTACTTTGACCGCGTGGTGCCTCGGCTGTGGACCTCGCATCCAGGATCCACTCGGATAGGTTTGTAGAAGTGGACTTGGACTACAATTAGATATGAGGTTCCGGCTGTGCGTTGTGTTTTCGCGGAGATATGGACCGCGCAAAACGGGTATTTGGTTTAAGGATTTTTCGCTGTGATTTTGTCAGAGTATGAAGATCGATCGGCGGTTTTCAAACACGCGCTGCATCGGCTGTGTGTATCCGTTTATTATTCATCTTATATGGGTGGTTAGAGGACTTCCAGCTCGACAACTGGGCATGAGTATCCCCGCTGTGCGTTCTATTTCCGGGTAGATATGCGCGCGTAATATGGTCCCTGCGACCTACTTTGACCGCGTCGTGCCTCGGCTGTGAGTGTCCGATTGTGGATCACCCTCCACATGTCTTTAGAGGTTGACGGTGGCTACAGGTCGGCATAGGTGTCCCGGCTGTGCGTTGTGTATTCGCGGGGATATGGACCGCGCAAGACGGCGATTTGGTTTAAGGAAACAGAGTATTGGCGCTATCGCTGTGATTTTGTCAGAGTATGAAGATCGGTCGGCGGTTTTCAAATACGTGCTGCCTCGGCTGTGGATACCCGTTTATTATTCTGCTTATATGGGTAGTTAGAGGACGTCGCGACCGTGTATTCAAAATAAGAATCCCCGCTGTGCGTTCCATTTCCGGGTAGATATGGCGCGCGTAATAGGGCCCCTGCGACCTACTTTGACCGCGTGGTGCCTCGGCTGTGGACCTCGCATCCAGGATCCACTCGGATAGGTTTGTAGAAGTGGACTTGGACTACAATTAGATATGAGGTTCCCGGCTGTGCGTTGTGTTTTCGCGGAGATATGGACCGCGCAAAACGGGTATTTGGTTTAAGGATTTTTCGCTGTGATTTTGTCAGAGTATGAAGATCGATCGGCGGTTTTCAAACACGCGCTGCATCGGCTGTGTGTATCCGTTTATTATTCATCTTATATGGGTGGTTAGAGGACTTCCAGCTCGACAACTGGGCATGAGTATCCCCGCTGTGCGTTCTATTTCCGGTAGATATGGCGCGCGTAATATGGTCCCTGCGACCTACTTTGACCGCGTCGTGCCTCGGCTGTGAGTGTCCGATTGTGGATCACCCTCCACATGTCTTTAGAGGTTGACGGTGGCTACAGGTCGGCATAGGTGTCCCGGCTGTGCGTTGTGTATTCGCGGGGATATGGACCGCGCAAGACGGCGATTTGGTTTAAGGAAACAGAGTATTGGCGCTATCGCTGTGATTTTGTCAGAGTATGAAGATCGGTCGGCGGTTTTCAAATACGTGCTGCCTCGGCTGTGGATACCCGTTTATTATTCTGCTTATATGGGTAGTTAGAGGACGTCGCGACCGTGTATTCAAAATAAGAATCCCCGCTGTGCGTTCCATTTCCGGGTAGATATGGCGCGCGTAATAGGGCCCCTGCGACCTACTTTGACCGCGTGGTGCCTCGGCTGTGGACCTCGCATCCAGGATCCACTCGGATAGGTTTGTAGAAGTGGACTTGGACTACAATTAGATATGAGGTTCCCGGCTGTGCGTTGTGTTTTCGCGGAGATATGGACCGCGCAAAACGGGTATTTGGTTTAAGGATTTTTCGCTGTGATTTTGTCAGAGTATGAAGATCGATCGGCGGTTTTCAAACACGCGCTGCATCGGCTGTGTGTATCCGTTTATTATTCATCTTATATGGGTGGTTAGAGGACTTCCAGCTTGACAACTGGGCATGAGTATCCCCGCTGTGCGTTCTATTTCCGGGTAGATATGGCGCGCGTAATATGGTCCCTGCGACCTACTTTGACCGCGTCGTGCCTCGGCTGTGAGTGTCCGATTGTGGATCACCCTCCACATGTCTTTAGAGGTTGACGGTGGCTACAGGTCGGCATAGGTGTCCCGGCTGTGCGTTGTGTATTCGCGGGGATATGGACCGCGCAAGACGGCGATTTGGTTTAAGGAAACAGAGTATTGGCGCTATCGCTGTGATTTTGTCAGAGTATGAAGATCGGTCGGCGGTTTTCAAATACGTGCTGCCTCGGCTATGGATACCCGTTTATTATTCTGCTTATATGGGTAGTTAGAGGACGTCGCGACCGTGTATTCAAAATAAGAATCCCCGCTGTGCGTTCCATTTCCGGGTAGATATGGCGCGCGTAATAGGGCCCCTGCGACCTACTTTGACCGCGTGGTGCCTCGGCTGTGGACCTCGCATCCAGGATCCACTCGGTGAGGTTTGTAGAAGTGGACTTGGACTACAATTAGATATGAGGTTCCCGGCTGTGCGTTGTGTTTTCGCGGAGATATGGACCGCGCAAAACGGGTATTTGGTTTAAGGATTTTTCGCTGTGATTTTGTCAGAGTATGAAGATCGATCGGCGGTTTTCAAACACGCGCTGCATCGGCTGTGTGTATCCGTTTATTATTCATCTTATATGGGTGGTTAGAGGACTTCCAGCTCGACAACTGGGCATGAGTATCCCCGCTGTGCGTTCTATTTCCGGGTAGATATGGCGCGCGTAATATGGTCCCTGCGACCTACTTTGACCGCGTCGTGCCTCGGCTGTGAGTGTCCGATTGTGGATCACCCTCCACATGTCTTTAGAGGTTGACGGTGGCTACAGGTCGGCATAGGTGTCCCGGCTGTGCGTTGTGTATTCGCGGGGATATGGACCGCGCAAGACGGCGATTTGGTTTAAGGAAACAGAGTATTGGCGCTATCGCTGTGATTTTGTCAGAGTATGAAGATCGGTCGGCGGTTTTCAAATACGTGCTGCCTCGGCTGTGGATACCCGTTTATTATTCTGCTTATATGGGTAGTTAGAGGACGTCGCGACCGTGTATTCAAAATAAGAATCCCCGCTGTGCGTTCCATTTCCGGGTAGATATGGCG
>NW_027466733.1:0-5000 GCF_050575085.1 Anarhichas minor
GTTAGAAAATCTGGCCCTCTCTTGGGTTCGTTCCAGAAGCTCATGTGCTGTAGTTCTCCACTTTTCTTTCAGCCCATATGGCAGCTTTGATAGAATGAGTTTCAACGTAAATACAAGATCCATTTCTTCCGTGCCTTTTAACTCTTTTATAGCATTGCAACATCCTCTAAGGTAAAGGGCATATGCCTGTAATATTACTGACTTTATGACTACATATTACTGTTGAAGTTAACTACAAACCTTCCTTCAGTGACGACAAACAGATCAACAGAGAGACGTTTCCGACCGCCGTTTATCCTCTGATGGAACAGAATCAACAGCTGATCGACGTCAACTTCAGCCTGGAACCTTCGGCCACAAAGTGAGATCACTTCTGTAAACGTGTTGGTGGAGGCGATTAGCTTAGCTTAGCATAAAGACTGGAAGCAGGGGGAAACAGCTAGCCACGTGAAAGAAATGACAGCAAGATTTAGATGCTGTAAATACTTCTTTCGCAACTTTAATATTCTTGTACTTCACTTGAGTACTTCCATGTTTTGATACTACATTTTATAATATTATACGTTTTTTACTTTGTAAAACTGTTTTTTTGTGTAAAAAACAAAAAAGAGTTATGAAATATGATGCTTATATGAAATTAAATGACACATAAGTTAAAATTTGGTTCTTTCTCAACCATGAGCCGTTGCATTAGCAAAAATGCTAAATTAATTTTAATATATTACAATATAAGATGGCGGCCGTTCCCCTGCACTATGAGTTACATTTTTCTGATTCTACTTTCGTACTTTGTTTCTATCTGGAGACTTCCTCTTTTGTTTGGTTTGCGCAGAGCCAGGCTAACAGTTTCCACCTGTTTCCAGTCTTTATGCTAAGCTAAGCTAACCTATTGGCAAGAACGCTTGTTATCAAAATATTGAACCATTTCCGTTACTTTCCAGTTCATAAGTCTAATTATCAGCTTCCATTTTAAGATCGCTATCTCGGAAATGAAAACGTAATTTGTCATTTTATAATAACGGATATGATCCTGATGGTGGATCTGTGTAGACATCTGAGCTGTAAATGTGATTTCAGACTTGTGTGCGTAAGGAAGAGGAGTAAAGATTATCCTCCGCCTCTCTAGACTCCGAGCGCTTCGGTAAGTTCACGTCTCGTTCACGTTACGACATCTTTCCTTTCGAACTTAAATGATGGAAATTTATTCCCCAAAAGGTTGTGATGCTGTCGAGAGGAATGAATCCTTGAGGAGCGACCACTCGATGGGAAACATGCTGAACTGCAGCCGGACGAAGCTGCTCGTTGAACGACTTCACGAGTGTCCTGTTTCATTTGTATTTAGTGTCGGAGATGACGCTGAGAGCGGAGCGAAGCCAGAAAGACGATTACGAGCTAAACACTCATAGAACTGGAGTTACATCCAGATAACCTTTAGTATTACGTAAAGCCCGTCTGTGTAGAAGTTTAATGTGATTATATCATCTATTAAATATGTTTTTATTTTAAAAACATAGTCGTGTAAATAAAACACATAGGAGCTTTTAAAAAACAGTATTTCTAACAACTATGTCTTCTAGAAATCACGTTTATGCTCAACCTTTCAAGGAGCCATAATGCTGACTTTACGTTTTATATCAACATAATAACAATATGTTGATTTGTTTTAAATTATCTTTAAAATCACGACCGAGAAGTTCTCCGTTACTTTTATACAGAATGTGCCCATAACAGAACTATCACTTATATATATATTATATATATATATATATATATACTTATACTAATGAAAGACATGGCTGCATTATTCAGCCTCAGTCATGAAAACACAAGTTTATCCGTTCGATAATAAACTCAGTTTATGCAAATTGTTGGATAAAGTTTTGTAAAGAGTTTTTTCTCGTTTTGTTTTATAAGACGTTATTTTTTTTAACCGTTTTTATGTTTTAAACTCGTCTGTTTTACGTTTGTTCTTCTGGTTTCAGGAACATTTCTTAATTTAAGAATTAGTCTTTAATGGAGAAAACTGATGTTTTTAGTCATTTATTGTGTTGTTGTTGGTGCTTTGATGTAAACCTTGAGGGCCATGAGCAGTACCGTTAAATAAGATGTATGATTATAATGATAATAATAATTATTATTATTTGATGATCTTAACGAGATGTCGAGGTTCCATGAAAGGCCTCTAAACAAAACTCTGTCCTGAGTAAGCTTCATAATGATCAATAAACACAATCATTTGTTTTATTGGTGGTGCGGTTGTAAAAGTTTGTCTTTTTAATAAAGTTTTTAAAATCTGATTTGAATCGTCTTAACTTTGTGATTCATATACGCTGCGAGAGAATTTACTGACATTAATAAAACTATAACCACTTTATTAAATGTGACTGTTGTTGAATAAGTTGTTTTTATTGTTGTTTGAGAAGAATATCGTATAAAAAGTATTAAAAATGACTCGATAATCAACATTTTCTTACTTTTAGTAGAAACAGTAAAACATATTTCTGTTATTTATGAAACTCATCACATATATGTTCAAATGGTAATCATTTTTATTTGAAATGATTTGAAGCAGCAGTGGTGGAAGATAACAGAGTACATTTACTCAAGTACTGGAGTGGAGTACACTTTGAAGGTACTTGTATATATGTGTACATTTATCTGGTGTACCAGACCTGTGATGTATAATCACAAGTTAAGATATGATGAGACATTTACCAGCTGCAACATTAAGGCAATAAACACAATACAATAACATAATATATATATAGAATGCAGGACTTTTACTAGTAACTGAGTATTTCCTCTTCCTGCAGTACATCTGTCCTCCAGCAGGAGGCAGCACAACTCCACAGACCTCCTTCACTCTTTCCTCTCTCCTGTCTCCTTTCCTCTCTCCTCTCCTCTCTCCTCTTTCCTTCACTCTCACCTCTCTCCTCTTTCCTTCACTCTCCTTTCCTCTCTCCTTCACTCTCTCCTCTCTCCTTTCCTCTCTCCTCTTTCCTTCACTCTCACCTCTCTCCTTTCCTCTCTCCTATTTCCTTCACTCTCTCCTCTCTCCTTTCCTCTCTCCTCTTTCCTTCACTCTCTCCTCTTTCCTTCACTCTCTCCTCTCTGACATTCTGACATTCGGCACCAAATGTCATAATGTTTCCGCTCAGTATGAAGATGAAACTACGTTTAAAACTTGTGTTTGTGCGCAAAGGCGTCAGAAAATGATGCCAGTGAAGCAAATCCAATTAAGAAAAGCGCTGATTTACACATAAACTCTACAATCACACAACTCTTCGCGTTGCCGATGATCGCTGACGCGCTGTGTGAGTAGTTTTTTGGGGGGCGCAGACTCAGTTGTGTCCTGAAAACACGCACTTTAAAGCGCATCTCGTGTGTTTTCAGCTTCTTTCTGCCTCCAGAGACTCAGTTTCCTCTGTTCCTATGCAACACACCGCTCTGTCTCAGCCGAGCCGAGCCGAGCCTTGCCACCACTTTCCATTCATTAAGCGGCTCAGTTCATGTAATAAGAAGAGGAAACATTTATTTACCTGTTTTCTTCTTTGGTACAAAACTGTAATATTTTAATCTAGAAGTGCGCAAAAAGAACCCTTTTATATAATCGATCCTTTATTGCAGACTTTAATATTGCTCTGGAGGCTGAGCACATTTGTGTAGATGGATTTACAGCAACTACATACGATTTAAACGTGTTTGTATCTCTATCTCGAATGTTTTGTCGCTTCAGGAATGTTAGTAGAGATATCTAGATTATTTATTTATTCAAAGACAGACTATCTGTCGGCTGGAGCTTCCTGGTGACTTCTGGTCTTCAGGCTTCTGGTTGAATCCATCACATTCTGCTCACACACCAAACCAAACAGCTTCTGAAATCTCTTCTTTCTTTCTCCCGTACGTCATTTAAATGCCTCAAAAATACATATGGTCTCATAATGACGTCTTATATTCCTGCCATTACGGTAAAGACTCAAACCTGCATCAACATTAGTTGTGCTTTTTAAAAGGTAGACGAGTCGACTCTGAAGTGTCCTTGACAGAAGTCCTCAAGCTGTTGTTACCTTTAACCTCAGTGAGCAGCAATATACCTCTAAACCAGCGGTTCCCAAACTTTTTAGGCCACGCACCCCCTTCTACATCCCGACCGGGTTCACGCAGCCCCAATCCCCCACACCTTAAAAAAAGCAACAGAGCCTATTTATAGCCGCATAAAAATCGGACCAATGAGAGAACAGTTTGCTCGCGCGTAGCGTTTGTTTACAAGATAAAAAAAACACAAAAAAGACAAAAAAACTTCCTGCACCGTGCCTTCGAAAAGGTAACGGACGTACACCAGAAGATTGGCCAGATTGGCCACATCTGTAGACTCGTCTACTTGCAGAGAGTAAAACTCACTCTTCTTCACGCGACCGACTGATGTAGCCAGGATGTCTTCGGACAAAGCATCGATGCTGCGCGACAGTGTTGTTGGACACCGGGATCATGTCCAACTTTTTTGCTTCTCTCTCTCCAATCATACATTCCACCATCTCTTTGGCAGCTGGCAAGCACACGTCTTCGGCGATTGTGTGAGGTAGCCCCTTTCTTGCTATTCTGTGACTGACCAGATATGAAGCCCGTAGTGCGTTTTTTGTAGACCCAACACATGAATCAGACTGCAGTTGTTTTGGGCTGTTTTGTAACTCCTCCAATTTCGATATAAAAAATGTAAGGGGCTTTTGATTTGCACTGGCATGCTTGGTGTTCAGGTGGCGACGTAAATAAGAGGGCTTCAGACAGCTGTTAGCCAGAACCTCACTGCACTGCAGACTGCAAACCCTGTCTCCTAAAAATTACGTTCCCCCAAAACTCAAATGCATTCTCAATTACGTTTGACCAAAAACGTATTTTCTCCCTGATTACGTTTGTGTTTGACTTATTACATTATTACAAAAAGGAACATTACGCGGCTACAATACCTCCACAAAGGCCCGCGTGTAAAATCCGGGAGTAAC